>NC_136966.1:40014198-40021698 GCF_032717465.1 Coenobita brevimanus
ATATATATATATATATATATATATATATATACACTAGAAGTCCGATTTTTCGGCATCTATGGGACCAGGCAAGTGCCGAAATATAAAATTGCCGAATTATCAAAAACCCTACCCAAACAGTACCTAATATGTTTCGGTGAACACTATCATCACTACTCATATCATTACAAATGTGTTTGGAGAGAGTACTGTATACTGTTTGATACTGTACAATACTGTAATGAATACAGTACTATACATGAATATGAAAAATAAAGAAATTAGTGAACATACTGTATATAAATGTAATGGTACAATAGGCCTACAAGTTCACATGCACTTACCTAAACTTATAGTAGGTTCCTTATTTACACATGTACAACAGAAGGGGTTGATTGGAGTCTGCCACTGCTGAAAGAAGTCCCCAGCAGTAGAAGGTCCTGCAATAGGCTCTAAGGACTCATGGAGAATTTCAAGACTGACAAAAAAAATCGGAAAATCTGCCAAACGATCAGAGATTTTCATAAATGGGACTATTTCTCAAAACTGCCGAAATGTCAGATTTGCCGGGGAATTGGATGCCGAAGAATTGGACTTTTACTGTATATATATATACATATAATATAATATATATATATATATATATATATATATATACAGTACCCTCGTGTCCAACATGGTAATATTGTCATGCATGGGTCACGTGTTGGACCAAAAATGTGTTGGACTAACAATACAGCTTATGGGGAAAAATGAATTATGTCAGCAACCCTAGGAAAAGTCACCCTAAATACCTACAATATACCTATACATATATTGGTACTATTGTAATTATAATAAATGGTACTGTGCTATGAATGATAACTAACCTTTTAGGATAGTGTTGGAGGGCTTGCTGGGAATGGAAGGTGATATCCAAGGCTGTAGGTAGTCCTACTGGGTCCCCGGAGGATGGCTGCTGGCGTCACTAGCGGGTAATGGCTGTTGCTCCTCCTCAACCTCCCTCATAAATCCTTCGAAATCACACTCAGAATCACTATCTTCGTCCACAGCCATGGAAGGTCCTGGTTCTGCCTGTCCTAGAACTCTGTAATCCTCGGCAAAGGGCATGTTTCTCACACTGTTGCCAGAGCCCCGTCTCGTGACTGTGGAAAGTGATCGCTGTCACTGACTCGGTAGAGAATAAGGAGAAGCAACTTTGTTTATAAACTGGTACACACGCTGATGAGAAGGGTTTCAAAACAATTGATATTTATTCTAAAATATTAATATGTATTCAGTGTCAGGCTAAATGTTCAATGCTGTAGTACGATACATTCTCTGTCAAGTCGCCTGGGTTTTGGTCACACTGTTTTGCCCGTCGTATTCTCGGCAGGAATCCATCCAGGTGAATTCCAAATGCCCATGGTATCGTCGGCAATTTTACCACGTTACCGTTCCGATTTACCATCGTATCCTTGGCAAACCTGGTATGAAGTGCCGTGTGATAGCCTCCGGCTGCCAGGATCTTGTCTTGGTTTTTTATTATGGTCCTCACGTTGGCTTCATTCATGTCGTAGGCCTTGGTAATGTGAACTTTCCTCTCCCCTTTCTTCTTCCTCTCGATGCTTTCTAGCTTGGTGGCCTAAGGGAGGTGCTGATGCTTCTTAGGGTTCTCAGAAGGCTTCCTAGGCATCATGAGCAGGGTAAAATACAGTAACAAAGGCAGAAAATGCAGCAAGAAAAAAGCACCTTCCAATGCGAATTATGTGACTGAGTGGCGCTGTGGCGGGAGAAATTTAAACAAAACACCACGTGAGAGCATAAGCGTTTTTAATTGGGCAACATCACGATCACATCACGATAGCGGGCGGGGAAGGCTACTCAATCAGAAGTTTTTATTGCCTATCATCATCATGGGAATGTCCAGTATGACCGTGTTGGACCGGGGGTGATCGTGCTAGAGGTGAACTGTGTGGATTTCGCCCACTTCTCAGAGCTCTGTGCGTGTTATGCTAACACACTCGTGTTGCAGTAATTAAATCGTATTAAATAATACTAATTATTTGTTCTCCGTGCTGGACGTGAATCGTGCTGGACTAACACGTGTTGGACGCAAGGGTACTGTATATACGTATATATATATACAGTATATATATATATGTATATATATATATATATATATATATATATATATATATATATATATATATATATATATATACAGTATATATATACAGAGATAGCCCGGTTATCCGGGCTATATGGTGTTAAGGGGTGCCCGATTGGTCCGAAAGCACGATTAACCCGGCGGAACCAAAACACAAGTACACTCAATCCTCGAGTACCGCGGGCAATAGGGACTGGACAAGGACCGTGGTACCCAAATCCGCGTCACTCAGACAATATGTTTATGTGTATAATGGTACAATGTGTTCTGGTGACTTTTCATAACTCACCTTTACCCCTTTTTACAACCTAACCCCACGTAAATGAACCCTTACTTGCACCCACCATCAGGTAAAACAGTGAGACGTAACTATTGTTATTTAAAAAATCAGTGGTATTTAATAGCATTAACAAAAACAGAAGTTGGCCTGGGTAACCTTTAATTGATACGTAGCTCCATGGTATTTTCCTCCCTCCCCTCAACCCCAATGTTGTTGTCAAAGTTTCGCCATCTCTTGTATCATGTGGCCTTCAGGAGAGACCTTAGGCCGTATGGTTAGATGAAAATTCATGGGTTTGACGGCTTTAGGGGACGAAACAGAACAAAAATGTGTGCTAACCAGAAAAAATTACATTCATCCTTGTGTTCTCTTGAGTTAGCATTCCGTTTCACATTCTTCATTTGATATCGCGCTTCCCTACACTTTTCAGAGAGACTAAGCATATGGCTAAACTGCTCAGTCAGTCCAAAATGTGTTGGTAAAAGTGATATCGAACGAAGAATGTGAAACAGAATGTTAACTCACGAGAACACATGGATGAAAGAGTACTTTTTTTTGGGGGGGGGGGTTTGCAACATTTTCGTTCCATTTCATCCTCTAAAACTGCCAGACCCATAAATTTTAGTCTAACCATACGGCCTAACGTCTCTCCCAAAGGTCAAATGATACGAGAAGGCGAAACTTTGACAACATTATTGGTGGGGGGTGGGGAATGAATGCCGGGAAGCTACGTATCAACATAAGGGTACCTAGCCCGACTTTTTTGTTAATGCTATTTCTAATATCATTGGTGATCTTAATTACAATGATTATATCACTGTTTTACCTGATGGTGCATATAAGTGGGGATAATTTACGTGGGGTAAGGTGGTAAGGAGGAGTAAAAATGACAATTTCTCTGGCGCTCCACATAATGTCCTATAGGCCTAAGCTTTTCAGTCAGCTTCAGGACAAATATAAACTTTCAGTGCTACAAGGTTAGCATCACTTCCTTCGCACGATCTTTATCTTCTCCTGGTCCTTCCAAATCGTTATGATGGTGCTTTCATGTACTCCACACTTTTTTGCCATTTCGGTAAATGTACGCTTTACTTAAAGCAGTAGAAGGGGCTTACCAATTCAATTCATATTCCTCCAGTTTGTTTTCGGTGTTTTTCTGACTATTTTAAGGGTGATAAATTACAACTTCCTGCAGAAAAACTTCCCACATTTTATCATCACGTTCCTTAAGCCGTACCTATGATTGTCTTGACGTACTCAAAGCTGGTTTTCGTCTCCCAATTTCCCAACTGGATGCTAGGCTAGATTAGGTTAAATTATTAAGTATAGTTAGGCTTGGTTAGGTCAATTGTAGTTAAACATTTAGGACAGGCCCTTTCGTTGTAACCCTGACGAGTCAAACGAGTTGACACAGTGTAACACAGCTAAAAACAACGGGAAAACAGATTTAGCATGAAACGGTTATTTACCTCCCATAAGTAATCCGAAAAATACAAGACTATAAGGAAGAAGATCGATGAATGTGGAACTGAAGTTAACTAGTGAGAGAACATGGATGGAAGTAATTTTTTTTTCTGGTTAGCAAACATTTTCATTCGGTTTTGTCCCCTAAAACTGTGAAACTCATATGACTGTGAGGTAGTCAGTGAAATGCGAGAAAGGATTTTATAGCTGTATGCTCAGTCGGTCCGAAACGTGTTGGGAAGCACGAATTCGAATGAAAATGTGGAACTGAACACTAACCTACGAGAACCCATGGATGAAAGTTTTTTTTTTTTTTTAATTAGAAAACATTTTCGTTCCATTTCGTCCCCTAAAACTGTGAAACCCAGTATGAGTGTGGGGTAGAATTGGGCGAGGCGCGAGAAAGGACTGATAACCGTATGCTCAGTTAGTTGGAAATGTGTTGAGAAGCACTAAATCGAACGAAGAATGTAGAACTGAACGCTAATTTACAAGAACACATGGATAAAAGAGTAACCTCTTGTCTAGCAAACATTTTCATTCCATTTCATCCCTTAACACTGCAAAACCCATTATGAGTGGGTAAGAACTAGGTGAGGCATGAGAAAGGACGGATAACCATATGCCCAGTTGGTCCGAAATGTGTTGGGAAGCATGAAATCAAACGAAGAATGTGGAACTGAACCCTAACTCACGAGAACACATGGATTTTCTTTTCTTTTTCCTGATTACCATACATTTTCGTTCCATTTTGTCCCCTGAAATTGCGAAACCCATAAATTTTGTCTAACCATTTGGCCTTGAGTGTGCCCATGAAGCATATTTCCATTCTGTATGCCTATTCATCTCACCACCAGGAACCCTCAGCCAGGAACGATGCTTGCCCAGTTGTTTCAAAACTAACCATAGGTTTTTCTCAAAAATATGCTCAGTGTGATTCCCAGGCAAAATTTTTTCAACCTAACACCTAACCTATCCCACTAGGGCTGCTTGGCTTAGGTGGCTGGGTGTGGTACTGAGATCAATACCCATACAGAATGGAACTATGCGCCCAGGAAAAGTACCCAGAGTTTAGGGTGATGTCATCGCGCGCGACTTTCAAATTTAGTCGCCAGGCCAGCTGACTTCCCGCGGGAGCTCGAGTTTTTCCGCGTCTTGACATGACTTGTCTCATTATGCTGACTGCGTTAGAGCAAAAACATGTTACTCAACCGCGTGTTACTCAAGGACTGAGTGTACTGTACTGTAGACTGATTTATTTACCGGTAAATGTACATTTTAAGTACCAGAAAGACTTTTCCAGTTCAGTGTATATTCCTCCAGCTTGTTTCAGTATTTTTCAGACTATATTCAGTTCGTTAAATCACGTTTTCTTACGGAAAGATTTCTTCCCTGTTATTATCGTCACATTCTAAAGCTGTACCTACGATTGTTTCCAGCACAATGGACGAAACTCATCGTACTCAAATGTGGACTTCGTTTCCCAACTGAAGATTAGGTTAGGTTAAATTATTAGGTGCAGTTAAGCTAGGTTAGGCCAGGTTTAAACACTTAGAATAGAACAGTGTCTTCTACCAATACGTTAACAAATCAAACAAAGTGTCATCACACCAGAACAGTTAAAAACATCGGGGAAACAGATTTAACAAGAAATGTTTATTTACCAACCAAGAAATAATCAGAAAAATATAACAGACTATCAGGATGAACTGATTTGGTAAGGTGCTTTTACTGCTTACAGCAAAGCGTATGTTTACCCCACTCAAATCCACAATGTTCGTGAGTTCAGAAATTTGTGTGCTCCCGTGGCAGACCTTGAAACCATTTTTTCAAAGTTATAAAGTCAGTTTCTTTTTCTTAGATGTGAAAAGACTCGGCTGGTAAACCTGGCTTTTTCCCCTCCTCCCTAAACCCATCTTGTGATTTGCTATGATTCGTGAAAGAATTAACAAAATTAGGGGGCATGTTACATTAGCATTTAAACATAATATTAGGGTGCATGTTACTTTACCATTTAAACATATCGGCGAAAACATCTGGGATGAAAGGACCGCCGAGCTGTTTCAGATGGTAGAGTAGGGTCGTGTAAACATACCAGTGACCTTCGTTCCCTTCCCAAAACTGTTCACAGTTTTTATGGCTCTCCCTAACTCAACGTCACTGACACCGGTACAGTAAAGCATTGTTCAAGGCTGGCAGCCATGAAGGGGTTAATGGAATACATATCAATACTCTCTCTTTCACACATACACAAATGAACAAAAGAATGTGCAATAAATGTACACTTAACTGTAAGGAGTAGAAATAACTGTATGCTCTGTCGGTCCGAAATGTGTTGGGAAGCAACATCGAACAAAGAATGTGGAACTGAATGCCAGCTTACCAGAACACGTGAGATGAAAGTATTTTTTCTTATTAGTAAACATGTTTGTTCCATTTCGTCCCCTATAATTGTGAAACTCATAAATTTTCCTCCAAGCATACAGCCTAATAACCTTACCAAATCAATTCATATTCTCTAATTTGTTTTCTGTATTTTTCTGCCTATTTTGTGGGTGGTAAATTACGTTTGGCTGAAAGATTTCCTCTCTTATTATCATAACATTCCTTAAGCCTAGCCTACGATTGTTTCAGGCATAATGGAAGAAACTTACTTATAATTAGGGTGCATGTTACATTAGCATTTAAACATATCGGCGAAAACATCTGAAACGAAGTGGCAGACCGCCTGACTGTTTGAGATGGTAGAGGAGGGTCGTGAAAACATACCAGTGACCTTCGTGCCCTTCCCACAATTGTTCGCAGTTTTTATAGCTCTCCCTAACCCAACATCCCTAACACCAGTACAGTAAAGCATTGTTCGAGGCTGACAGCTATGATGGGGTTAATGGAATGCATTATTGTTTGTATTAATACTCTCTTTCACACATACAGTACACTTAAGAATGAACAAAAGAATGAACAGTAAATGTAGGAGGAAGAAATAACTAAGCTCTGTTGGTCCGAAATGTGATGGGAAGCACGACATCTAACGAAGAATGCAGAACTGAATGCTAACTTACGAGAACACATGAGATGAGTAATTTTTTTTTTTTTTTAATGATTAGCAGACATTCTTGTTCCATTTCATTTCCTAAAATTGGGAAACCCATTACTTTTTGTCTAAGCATACAGCCTAAAAACTTCACCAATTCACTTCATATTCCGCCAGTTTGTTTTCTGTGTTTTTATATTTTGAGGGTAGTAAATTACCTTCTCTTGCTGAAAGATTTTCTCTTTTATCACGTTCTTTAAGCCGTACCTACGATTGCTTCGGGCATAATGGAAGAAACTCATCTTACACAAAAGTGGATTAAGTTTCCCAATTTCCCAACTGGAGCCCAGGTTAGGTTGAATTATTTTAAATTATTAAGTAGTTATGCAAGGTTAGGCTAGGTCAGGAGTATCAGTTGCCTCACCAAACTCCACCCTACCACCCTTGTGATCGAGTTGTGAGCAGGAGGTGTGGGTGGGGGCAGGGTGAGCAGACTCTCTCTGGTTTACCCATGCCTCGCTCCCTAGCAACTGGATGCTTCCTGTTTAAACTGGAGCTATCGTACGGATAATTCTATGTATTACTGTACCACTG
>NC_136966.1:40026698-40284198 GCF_032717465.1 Coenobita brevimanus
ATCTTTAGTGGAAAAGTTTCTAGAGAAGGGAAAGAAGTTGTATGCGGCTTTCATGGATTTGGAGAAAGCATATGACAGGGTGGATAGACAAGGATTGTGGAAAGTGTTAAGAATATATGGAGTAGATGGGAAGTTGTTGAATGCTGTGAAGAGTATGTACGATGGTGCGAAGGCTGCAGTGCGTGTGGATGGTGAACTAAGTGAATTTTTCTCTTTGAAAGTTGGGTTGAAACAGGGATGTGTCATGTCTCCATGGTTGTTCAATCTGTACATGGATGGGGTAATAAAAGAGGTACAAGGTAGGGTAGTGGATGTTGGAGTGGCCCTGGTGAGAGAGAATAGTGTTTGGAAACTCCCTGTACTGTTGTTTGCAGATGATACTGTGTTGTTGAGTGAAGATGAAGGGGAGCTGCAAGGCTTGGTGGATGAGTTTGAGAGAGTGTGTAAGAAACGGAACCTAAAGGTGAATGTAGGGAAGAGTAAAGTGATGGTCTTTGAGAGAGGTGAAGTCAGTGAATGTATAGCGAGGTTGGATGGTGAGGAATTGGAAAATGTGAGTACGTTTAAGTATTTGGGTAGTGTGATGAGTAAGGATGGAGGTTTGGAGGGTGAAGTGCTTGAAAGGGTACAGCAGGGAAGAAACGTTGCTGGTTCCTTGAAAGCAGTGATAAGAAACAGGGAAGTGAGCATGGAAGTAAAAAAGTTACTACATGACAGTATTGTGATACCAACTCTAACGTACGGAAGTGAAGCTTGGACGTTGTTGGAAGGACACAAGTCAAGAGTGAGAGCAGTGGAAATGAGTTATTTAAGAGGAGCCTGTGGAGTCACGTGGAGAGACAGGCTGACGAATGAGGATATAAAGGAGCGTTGTGGTATTGATGTGGATGTGATAGGAAGCGTTGTGAGGAACACACTGAGGTGGTTTGGCCATGTGGAGAGGATGGAGGGTGAAAGACTGACGAAGAGAGTGTATGTGAGTGAGGTGGAGGGTGGAAGAGGGAGGGGGAGACCGAGGATGAGATGGAGGGATGGGGTGGAGAGGTATATGAGAGAGGGGGGTGTGAGTTGGGAGCAGGGTAGTGAAATGGCGGGGGACAGGGCGACTTGGAGGCGATTTGTTTGTGGCCACCCCAAACGGGATTGAGGCGTCTGGCAATAGATAGATAGATAGAAATTGTGTAAAGGAGGTACTGCATGTGAAAGAACTATGAAGGGTAAAGTCATCAGCATAAGAGTGTATTGGGTTGTGCATGACAGATAGGAGGTCATTTATATGAATGAGAAAAAGGGTTGGCGCCAAAACTGATCCCTGAGGTAAGCCAGCATTTATGGAATGAAACTGAGAATAAATTCCATTTACCATGACCCGTATTTTTCTACTATGAAGGTAAGAAGAATATATACAATACATATATATGTACATATGTACATATGTATATATATATATATATATATATATATATATATATATATATATATATATATATATATATATATATACCTCTATAGTACCCTCTGGGGGTAGGGGTCTTTTCAAGAATACTTCCCCAGTATCCCTGCTTGTCGTAAAAGGAGACTAAAAGGGTTGGCGGAGGGTTAGTGCCCCTCCCCGGAAAACAACTAACTAAAAAAACAAACAAGAAGCCTTGGACAAGGACTGACCAAACGATGACGACCCAGGACCGGACAAAGGACTTGGTAATGAGTACATGGAATGTAAGAGGAGCGAATGATGAGGTGAAAGAGAGAGAGATTGTCCAGGTGCTTGAGGGTGCGAAAGTGGATGTATGTGGAATAACTGAAACAAAATGGAGAGGAGAAAGTGTGAGAGAATGGGAGTATGGATGGGGTATATGTGCAGGAGTAGGTGAGAATGAGAGGGCAAAGGAAGGAGTAAGTATAGTTGTGAGTAAAAGATGGAAGAAGAGCATAAGACAGTATGGATCAGTTGGGTCAAGGATTGTGTGGGTAAAGTTGAAAGTTGGAATACAAATGTGGGCGATTGTCTGTGTGTATGCACCAACGCAAGATCGTGCTAGAAGAGTGAGAGAAGAGTTCTGGACAAATGTGGAAGTGTGCATGGAAAAGTTTGGAAGGAATGAGAGTGTTTTTGATCGGTGATATGAATGGTAAAGTAGGGAATGTGAAGGTGGATGGAATAGTTGGTGAGTGGGGTGTGCCTGCTGAGATAGATGAGAATGGGAGTGTGTTAGTGGACATTTGTGCTGGGAGGGGGTTGGTGATAGCCAATACCCTCTTCAGGCATAAAATGATCCACAGGTATACATGGCGAGTGATAAGAAGGGTGGGTGGTGAACTGAATGAAAGGAAGGCAATGATTGATTATGTGTGTGTGGATGAAAGGATGCGAAGATGTGTAAAGGATGCAAGAGTGTATAGAGGTTGGGGGAGTGGACTTTCTGACCACTACTTGGTGGTGGCCAGAATTAGAATGCAAGTAAGATGGAGGAATAGAAGAAGGGAAAGACGAGAGGAAGCAGTAGTTGCAAGGAGAGTGGAAAGGTTACAAGAGGATGAGAAAAAGGCAGAGTATAAGAGAGAAGTGGAGGAACGATTGGGCAAATATGAATTGGAGCAGATGGGAGACGTGGAAGGTGTGTGTAAGATATTTACAGAAGAAATATGTGCAGCATGTGATGTGGTGTGTGGAAGGAAGAGAAGACGGAGGGGGGTGCAAGGAACAGCGTGGTGGTCTGAAGAGGTGAAACAGGCTGTGGCACAAAAGAAGAAAGCATACAATGAATGGATGAGAAATAGGGGCGTGGAAGAAGTTGAGAGGCGGAAGAGAGAGTTATATGTGGAAAGAAAGAGAGAGGTGAAAAGCTTAGTAAGAGAGAGTAAGAAGAGAGTGGATGAGGAATTTGGAAGGAATTTGAGTGTACAGTGGAGGGACTGTAAGAAAATGTTCTGGAGAGAAGTGAAAAGAGTAAGACAGGGTGGAAGTGAAGTTTGCAGGAAAGTGAAAGATAAAAATGGTAGATTACTAGTGGAGACGGGAGAAAAAGTGAGCAGATGGAGAGAACACTTTAAGGAATTGTTGAACGTAGAGGATGGAAGTAATGTGAGTATAAGTGGCTGGGGAATAGCTGGGAGAAGGAGGGAGGTGAGAAGACAGGAAGAAATCAGTAGGATAGAAGTTGTGGAAGCAATGAAGAAAGTTAAATCGGGGAAAGCCCTAGGAATTGATGGAGTGTGTGGTGAAATGCTGAAGCATGGGGGAGAGATAGTAGTACAATGGATGTGGAAGATGTGCAGATTGGCCTGGGAGGAAGGTAGAGTCCCGGAGGATTGGAAGTCAGGTATAATTATTCCCTTGTACAAAGGAAAAGGGGAAAAAGAAGTGTGTGGTAATCATAGGGGCATTTGTCTTCTTAGTATAATAGGAAAATTGTATGGTAGGATACTTATAGACAGAGTTAGAGAAAGAACAGAGAAATTAGTTGGAGAAGAACAGGGAGGCTTTAGGAAGGGAAGAGGTTGTGTAGATCAGATATTCGTTCTTAGATCTTTAGTGGAAAAGTTTCTAGAGAAGGGAAAGAAGTTGTATGCGGCTTTCATGGATTTGGAGAAAGCATATGACAGGGTGGATAGACAAGGATTGTGGAAAGTGTTAAGAATATATGGAGTAGATGGGAAGTTGCTGAATGCTGTGAAGAGTATGTACGATGGTGCGAAGGCTGCAGTGCGTGTGGATGGTGAACTAAGTGAATTTTTCTCTTTGAAAGTTGGTTTGAAACAGGGATGTGTCATGTCTCCATGGTTGTTCAATGTGTACATGGATGGGGTAATAAAAGAGGTACAAGGTAGGGTAGTGGATGTTGGAGTGGCCCTGGTGAGAGAGGATAGTGTTTGGAAACTTCCTGTACTGTTGTTTGCAGATGATACTGTGTTGTTGAGTGAAGACGAAGGGGAGCTGCAAGGGTTGGTGGATGAGTTTGAGAGAGTGTGTAAGAAACGGAATCTAAAGGTGAATGTAGGGAAGAGTAAAGCGATGGTCTTTGAGAGAGGTGAAGTTAGTGAATGTACAGCGAGGTTGGTTGGTGAGGAATTGGAAAATGTGAGTACGTTTAAGTACTTGGGTAGTGTGATGAGTAAGGATGGAGGTTTGGAGGGTGAAATGCTTGAAAGGGTACAGCAGGGAAGAAAGGTTGCTGGTTCTTTGAAAGCAGTGATAAGAAACAAGGAAGTGAGCATGGAAGTGAAAAAGTTACTACATGACAGTATTGTGATACCAACTCTAACGTACGGAAGTGAAGCTTGGACATTGTTGGAAGGACACAAGTCAAGAGTGAGAGCAGTGGAAATGAGTTATTTAAGAGGAGCCTGTGGAGTCACATGGAGAGACAGGCTGACGAATGAGGATATAAAGGAGCGTTGTGGTGTGGATGTGGATGTGATAGGAAGCGTTATGAGGAACACACTGAGGTGGTTTGGCCATGTGGAGAGGATGGAGGGTGAAAGACTGACGAAGAGAGTGTATGTGAGTGAGTTGGGGGGGGGAAGAGGGAGGGGGAGGCCGAGGATGAGATGGAGGGATGGGGTGGAGAGGTATATGAGAGAGGGGGGTGTGAGTTGGGAGCAGGGCAGTGAAATGGCGGGGGACAGGGCGACTTGGAGGCGATTTGTTTGTGGCCACCCCAAACGAGATTGAGGCGTCTGGCAATAGATGGATAGATAGATAGTACCCTCACACAGTAAATGTATTCAGAGTAAACGATTCACCTAGTGAACGAGCTAGTGAACGAGCAGGGGGTAGTAGTAGTAGTAGTTGTTCCCTAGGCAGTCTGGCCGAACAGCCCCGAGTTCCTTAGGAAGGCCATGGCCGAGACCGGGCTTTCCCACAGAGCTCTCAAAGAGTTTATGTTGTGTTGTTGGCGTAGGTGATTGTGTGCAATGCAGTCTTCCATAATGTGCTTAACAGTATGGGATGCTGTGTTGCATCCTGGACAGGCATCAGCGACGGAGTCATCCAGCCTCTTCTGGTAGCTTAAGAGGGCTGGATGGTGCCCACATCTCAGCCTGGCCAGGTGGACCCTGTCCTCACGAGGAAGATAGGATTCAGAAGGGTGGATGTCAGGAGGCCGTGCATGCAGCTGTGTCTTGTCTTTAAGTGACTGAATGGAGCGGCGACTGATCTGAGTGTGGATATGCTTCTGGAAGCTGGTCTGAGGTGGGTGAGGCGGGAGAGATGACAGTATTTGTGTATGGTATTGTAAGCTGGTTGTTGTTTTGATGTTCCTCGGTGTGGGTGGATGTGCTGCCATGTACTGTAGTGGATGTTGTGGGTTTGTGGAGGCTGCAGCAAGAAACTGGGTGCCTCTCATGTCTAGGTGATCCTTGACTTTGAGGACTTTGGTTTCTTGATGTAGGTGGTCTGTGGGTGTAGTTGCTGTGCAGCCTGTGATTATATTTAGGGCCTTGTTCTGTATGGTCTGTAGAGTGTTGTAGTGTGTTTTGGTGAGGTTAGAAGCCCAGGCAGGGCTTGCATAATTCATCACTGAACGTATGTATTGTTTGTATACTGTTGTGGTGGTTTCTTTATTGTGTCCGAATGTTGTATAGGCAAGTGACCTCAAAGCATTGAGTCTTGGTGTTATTTTATTTTTAATGTTTGTGATGTGTTGTTTAAATGACACTGATGTATTGTATGTTATACCAGGGATTTTGGGTGTGTGTGTGTGTGGTAGGGGAGTGTTGTTTATGGTGAGGTGTGGGATGTGACTGTGTTCTGCTGTCCAGTTTGTGAGAAGAGCCACTGTAGATTTGGCTGGGGCTATTTTGAGCCTGTTTGTGGTGAACCATTCGTGTAGTGTGTTGAGATAGGATTGAATGATGTGTGCAGCTGTGTTTGGGTTTTGGTGTGTACATGTAAGTGTTATATCATCTGCATAGGAAGCTATGTGTATCTGTGGTGTGTGGGGTGTGGGTACATCGTACATGTATAGATTAAAGAGTGTAGGGAACAAAACAGATCCTTGGGGGATGCCGTTTGTGAAGTTTCTGATGTTAGAAGACTGACATGCAAATGTTACGTGTGCACATCTGCCTGCTAAGTAGTTTGCCAGCCATCTTTTTGTGTTATTGTGCATGTTTGTGTTGAGTATTTTGTTTGTAAGGTTGTGGCGGGGGATGACATCAAAAGCTTTGCTAATGTCTAGCATGACCATGAGTGTTCTGTGTGGTGGCCTAGCTGAATTTATGCCATCGAAAACTCTCTGTGTAAGGTCTGTAAGAAGGGTGTTTGTGGAGTGTAGTGGCCTAAATCCATGTTGTGACTGGGCTAGGGGAATGTGAGGTGTGACTAGTTGTAGTATCAGTCGTTCAGTGACTTTAGAGGGGATGCAGAGGAGTGTGATGGGGTGATGTGAGGAGGGTAACGTGGGGTCTTTGTTGGGTTTAGGGATAGTGATGATATTGCCATGCTTCCAGATGTTGGGTATTATGTTGTGTGAGTAGCTGTAGTTTGATATGTTTGTGAGTGCTTGTATGCCTTGTGGTCCTAGGTGTTTAAGGTGAATGTTGCTTATGTTGTCTGGTTCACAGGCAGATGAGTGCTTGAGGTTGTTAATGATATGCTTCATCTGGTTGTAAGTGAAAGGTGCGTACTCTGGGTCTGTGGGGAACTGTCTCTTACGTCTGATGATACATCGGTCTTCCAGATGGGGGGTTAGATGGCTGACTTGTAAAAAGTGATTGATGAGAGTGTTTGCTTGTTGTTTGTTTGAGGGTATGGTGTCTGTTGTTGTGATGGCAGAATGTGATTGTGTGGTGTTGCTGTTGGAAAGTGTGATGCTGTTTAGTGTTTTAGTGTTTTGTAGAGTTTGCTGATGTTTGTTTTGTGGTCAAGTGTTTGAAGGTAATTTTTCCAGTTTAGTGTTTGCTGTTCTGATATTTTACTGTTTATCTGAGTGTTGAGTTCTTGTATTTGTTGTATGGTGTCTTGTGTATGGGGTGTTGGGAAGTGTCGCAATGTGTCCCGTTGTCTGATGAGGCCTTGAATTTCTGGTGTGAAGTTGGGGTTGTGTCTCTTTCTGTTGCCTCTAGGGATATGTCTTTTGTCTACGTTTTGTATGATTGTATTGAAAGTGTGCACAGCGGTGTTGATGTTTGTGATGGGTGTACTGTTTAGTGTTTCGAAATGTTGTTCTGTTTCAGTTACAAAGGCCTCCCAGTTGGCTCTCTTATAATTAGTGTATGTGTGTTTGTGGCCAGTTGGGGTGATTCTGGTTTTGGTAGTGATGATGACTGGGAGGTGATCAGAACCTAGAGTTTTGACCACTCTCCATGATGTAGTGGGAGCGACGTTTGGGGAGCAGAAAGTGATGTCTGGGGATGATGGGAGGAAGAGGGCTTGGTGTGGGATACGGGTATGTTGGTCTAGACTGTTTAGTATGAAAAGATGATCTGTCTGGGATTGTAGTACCAGCCCTCTGTCTGTGTCAGGGTTGTTGACATGCCAGGCTGACAACTTGGGGTTGAAATCACCACCCAGGATGATGTTGGGTATGTTAGTGATATGGTGTATCTGTGGAGAGTAATTGTGTGGTACTGTGGGGGACGATTGGGGGGGAATGTATGTGTTAGCGATTGTTATGTGTGATTTGTTACCAGTGCATATATTAATTGATTGTATTTCTGTTGTGGTGTCATGTGGGGGTAGAAGTGACTTTGTGCATGCACTGGTATCTGCAAAGTTGATGGATTTGTGTATCAGGGTGATGAGTCCACCGCCACTGCCGTCGGCCCGGTCTTGTCGAATGGTAGTGAAGTTATGAAATGTCGGTGTTTTCTGTGCTCTGTGTAGTTTTGTTTCTTGTAAGATGGCAATGTGTATGTTCTGTTGTTTGATGAATTGTGTGAGGTCATGTATTTTGGTGTTTATGCCATCTATGTTTAACTGAAGGATGTTTATGTTGTGTGTGTGATGTGTGTCGGCTGCTGCAGCACGGGGGGAAGGTGGTGTGGGTGGAGGGGTAGGGGTAGTAGGAGGTTGTGATGGAGGTAAGGGTTGACGTGGATCAGGATGGGTTGGAATGGGAGGAGTTGGGGGACTGGATGGTGAGGGAAGGGTCAGTGGGTTTGGACGTGGAGGTGTGAAGGAAGTAGGAGTAGGATTGGAAGAGGGGTTGATGGGTGGGGGGAAGGAGCATAAGGAGCAGGTCCAGGTGTTTGTGTAATGTTTCCTGGATGCAAGTGTTGTGCAGGTGTAATGGGTCCAGTTTTTGCAGGAGTTGCATGGAACTGAACCCTTTGTCTGTCGGCTCGACGTGATAGGTTTTGAGCATGTTGGACATATGTATTTGTTCGTGGGTCCTGGATTGCTCTCAATGTCCCCGGCTAGAAGAAGTCGTTGAGAAATGACAGCCGGGGAGTCATTTCTCGGTGTAGAAAAAACGGTGTTGTTGTGTGTGTTGTGTTGGGAGATGTGGTACTTGCCCGGGCGACCGAAGCCACTCCCAGGTATTCGAGCCTCGTGAGGGGCCAGGGGGGTTTGCGGTGGTTTGGCCCCCATGCTGTCCTCCTCTTCTCTTCGACAGCCTCTGGGGGGTAGACCCACGACGAAGACGCCACCGCTCCAGGTCCACGAGCAGGGGGTAATCAGGTCCATAACACCATAATGAACGAGTTGAACCCCAAGTGAACGAAATCGGAGGAAAGAGTAGGCCATAACCGCCATCTCCAATATTGAATGACCCCCCCCCCCCTAGTAGATGCTGCACAAGAGGCCAGATCTGAGCAGCCTTTTGAATAGAATCCAATGGAGGATGAAGATTTGCCTATGTCTATTTGCCTAAGTTCAGTAAAATTCTTGGGGCAATGTATGTTCTGAGAGAAGAAGCTAAGGAAATTGAAACCAACTACCTTAGGACACAGGAAGTGCTCAGTGGAGTAGAAACCACTTCTCGTCATTACACTGAAAGGCACAATATGGAAGTCAACAGAAGAAAACAAACACTCATCACATGCTGCTACCAAACTCAAGAACAACAGGTACCAGTTGCCTCTATTGTACATCATCTGCTACACTTCCTGTGGAAGACGATGATGATGTGATGTCAGTGGTGTCACCTTTGGACTTTGAAGGTTTTATGGGAGAGGTGAATGAGGTAAAGGCACGTGGGGAAGTGGTTCAGTCAAGTGATGAGGGCGAGACTGGTGATGAGAACGAGGGAGTGGAAGGTGATGTGGCGAGGACAAACTAAGTGTATCTCCCTGCCTCGGAACCACCTGTACTTAAGCCAATCATGGCCTCAATCGGTAGAGAGGTGGCCTGCAGTCCTAACGGACCCAGGTTCAAATCCCGCTGTGGCAGGGAACAGTTTAAGGATTTGAATTTCATAGAAATCAGACTTTACTGATCTACCAGAAGACCTGCCGACATGTCGTAAAAATACCCCTGCTAATACCAATACACCAGTCCTGTATGAGACAGCCCTAGCATGTATTCAGTATGGATGGTGGGTGTTAGCACCGAAGTGGTGACATGTAGAGGTGTACGGTATGTAGGATGACTACTGGGCCTTGAAAGCAGGCTGTGAAGCCTATGCCCAGAGTCGAACACATAAAAAAAAATAAAAAAAAATAATAATAACCTTTATATATCTGAACTGTATGTGCTTGAAATGTGCCCTTTAGTACATCTCTATGGCTCAAAAAGTGGACTTTGAGGGAGTGGTGCCGCCCATATGCCATTGTTTCCATAAGATCCGTTGTTCACAGTGAACGAATTCACTTTGAACGAGCTCAGCTGCCATCCATAAACTCGTTTACTGTGTGAGAACACTGAATATATATACATACATACATATATATATATATATATATATATATATATATATATATATATATATATATATATATATATATATATATATATATATAAATACTGTATATACATATATACTCAACCCCCTGTTATCGCGCGTTCAGCTGTCACGTTTATCTGCTATCACGTACACATAAAATGCACAACCATACATGCTTTCACACACCCCAAGACCACTATCACGCGTCAAATTTGAAGACAGGCTAAGCAAAACTTATTCACACAGCAATTCATACGAGGTTTGCCGAGGATACGATGGTTAATCGGAACGGTAACATGGTAAAATTGCCGACGATACCACGGGCATTTGGAATGCATTTGAACAGATTCCTGCCGAGGATATGACAGGCAAAACAGTGTGAACAAAACCCATTCGACTCGAAAGAATATATCGTACTACAGCATTGAAATTTAGCCTAACACTGAATACTTATTAATACTGTATTTTATAATGAATATCAATCATTTTGAAACTCTTATAAAGAGTTAATACTTCCTATGCCGAGCAAACTGTGATGTCGATAAAGTAATCACGTGTTTACAACTGAGACGGGGCTCTGGCAACAGTATGAGGAGGAACGTGTGTGATAGCGTGGAAGTTTTGTTCCATTTAAATCTTCCTCGGCCGTTCCTGATACTATGTACCGTGTGATACCCCCTTTAGTAGTTGTGGACACTAAGAAATCATGGAGACAGCTAAAGAGATCTGGCGGCAGTTCAGCCACTCCCAAGCCTTGGAACCCATCAAACCACCAAAGCCTTAATCCTTATAAAAGTTTGATGGCCTTTTATGTTGTTCATTTATTCATTATACTGTTATTATTAATATAATAATGCTTTATTTCATGTTGGAGGAGAGATTGGCAGGAAATCGCAGGCATAAAGTGATTAAAAGTTAGAAGAATGGGCCACCGAAAAACCAATTAGAAATTTTCCCATTGATTGTTCAGTTCAGCTATCACGTATTCAGCTATCACACATGTTTGTTGTGACCAATTAGGCGTGACAGCAGAAGGTTGAGTATATACAGTACTCGTCAGAAGTATTCAGCGTTGTCCGCCGGGCGCGCAATACTTATGGCCCAAAAAGAATCACCCATTTTTGGGGGTAAGAATTGAGCCACAAGTTTCAGCTCCGAGCATGACGTCACGGTAGCCTGAGGCCTTCCGACACGCTGGTTGGTTCCCGCCTCAGTCGCCTACGGGCTGCCTGAGAGAGAGGAACTCCGCCGAGTGTCTCTCTCAAATTGCGCCATTTTTTACCGAGTGTCCCGCAGTGTTTTGGCCTTTAAAACTTTGTTATGGCACCTAGCCGTGAACTATCGAGTGAAATCATATCCCAGATCATTGCTCTAAAGGAGGCAGGCCACCAGACAAAGGAAATTAGTGAATTGGTTGGTGTGGCACGATCAACAGTGCGTCGTTGGTGTGCGCGGTTTCGGGAGGAAAACAGTGGTGAAGTTCCCACAAAGAAACCGAGGTCTGGTAGGCCTAGGAAAACTTCCCCAAGGTCTGTTAATGTTTTAAAACGTGCAGTGGAGTTTAATCCTCGTGTGAGTGCAAGGAAAATCAAGGAGAGCAACCCAGAAGTGTTTGGTGAGGTGTCAGTGAGAACAGTGTCTCGTAGGGTGCATGAGCTTGGTTACACAAGTCACAGGCCTGTGAAAAAGCCTCTTCTCTCTAGCAGCCAGAGAATTCGTAGGCTTGCCTTTGCTAATAAATATCTAAACTGGGGTGAGGAGCAATGGTTGTCAGTGTTGTGGTCTGATGAGGCAAAGTTTAGTGTTACCTGTAACAGAGGAGCATGCAAAGGTAGTGACCCACTTGACCCACGGTATGTAGAAAGCACAGTTAAACATCCTGATTCACTCATGGTATGGGGTTGTTTCTCAGGGAAGGGTTTGGGGAAGCTTGTTGTACTTCCCAAGAACCTCAGAGTGAATCAGGATGTTTACCTGGAGCTTCTGGGTGATCATTTACCAGACTCCTTCGAGCTAACAGGTGCACGAGTGTTTCGGCAGGACGGTGCACCTGCTCACAAGGCCAAATCGGTCACCAATTGGCTTCGTGACTGCGAGGTATCATTCATGACAGACTGGCCAGGAAATAGCCCAGACCTCAACCTGATTGAAAACCTCTGGTACCTCGTAAAGAAGTCTCCAAGGGAAGGACGTGAGCTCTCTGCCTAAGCTGGAAGCCGCCATTCGTGACTCCTGGGACAAAATACCGCTCCAGCACCTCAGGAGCCTCGCCCTTTCACTTCCAAGACGTCTCAGGTCCGTGAAGAAATGTAAAGGCTACCCTACGAAGCACTAAAGGTAAATAAAATACATTATTTATATGTTTTTTCAATGTTGAAAGGTTTGTTTCTCAGGAGGGACGCAGGGCGCTCCATACTTCTGATGAGCACTGTATATATATACACTGCTCGACAGAAGTATGTGGCACCCGGCGCCCCCCCAACAAAAGAAACCATTTAACTATGGAAAAAACATGTAAATAATGCATTATAATTACCTTTAATGCTTGGTAGGGTTTCCTTTGCGCCTCTTCACGGACCTGAGACGTCATGGAAATGAAAGGGCCAGGTTCCTCAGGTGCTGGGGTGATATACTTGCCCAGGACTCATGAATGGCTTAGGCAGAGAGCTCATGTCCTTCCCTTGGAGATTCTTCTTTACGAGGTACCAGAGGTTTTCTATCGGGTTGAGGTTTGGGCTATTGCCTGGCCAGTCTTTCATGAAGGAGACCTCGCAGTCACGAAGCCAGTTGGCGACAGATTTGGCTTTATGAGTAGGTGCACCGTCCTGCTGAAACACTTGTGCACCTGTGAGCTCAAAGGACTCAGGTAAATGATCACAAAGCAGCCCCAGGTAAACATCCTGATTCACTCTGCAGTTCCTGGAAAGCACAACAAGCTTCCCCAACCCCTTACCAGAGAAACAACCCCATACCATTAGTGCATCAGGGCGTTTAACTGTGCTTTCCACGTAATGGGGGTCAAGCGGGTCACTACCTCTACACCGGTACACTCAAGCTCCTCAATTACAGGTAACAGTAAACGTTGCCTCATCAGACCACAACACTGATAACCATTACTCCTCACCCCAGGGAAGGTACTTGTTAGCAAAGGCAAGCCTACGAAGTCGCTGGTTACGTGTAAGAAGAGGCTTTCTCACATGCCTGTGGTTTGTGTAACCAAGTTCATGGACTCTTCGAGAGACAGTGCGCACTGAAACCTCGCCAAACACTTCCCGGTTGCTCTCCTTAATTCTCCTTGCAGTCACACAAGGATTAGACTCCACTGCACGTTTGAGCCCATTAACAGACCTCGGGGAAGTTTTCCTGGGCCTACCAGACCGTGGTTTCTTTCTAGGAATGTCACCACTGTTTTCCACTCTGTAACGGGCACACCACCTCCGCCCTATCGACCGAGCCACACCAACCAAATCATTAATTACCTTCGTGGGGTGGCCTGCCTCCTTCAGAGCAATGATCTGTGATATTATTTCACTAGACAATTCACGGGTAGGGGCCATATTAAAGTAGCGAAAGCCAAAACACTGCGGTTCACTAGGTAAAAAATGGCGCAACAAGGGAGGGAGGAGTGGCCGGGTTCCCCTCTCTCTCGTAGCCTGCAGGCAACTGAGGCGCCAGCCAACCAACGCACAGTAAGGCCTCAGGCTGTCGTGACATCATATTAGCGTCAAAAACTTCTGGCTAAATTTTTTCTCCCAAAAAAGGGTGATTCTTTTTTCGCCAAAAGTATTATGCGCCTTGACATAGGCGCCCAATACTTTTGTCAAGCAGTGTATATATATATATATATATATATATATATATATATATATGTATACGGCTACTGTAAATTGACTTAGGACCTTCCCCCACAAGGTACTAAAAAACACAGAAATCATAGTACATCACAATGTTTGTTCATGAAATGCCATTCTTTAATATGAAATCATGTTTCCCTTGTGTTTCAGGACCAGTTGGATGCATTTTGGCATTGAATCACTTACATCTCAAAAGTAATCTAAAGATATTTCTGTGCAACAAACATTTGTCAGTTCAGTCTTGAGGATGTCCACATTGGGTGTCTTCTTCTCTGCCATGATTTTCTTCATCTTTGCCCAGCAGTCTTCTATAAGATTTAGATCCGGACTGTTGCCAGGCCAGTTGAGAACCTCAATCCAATTATCCTGAAGCCATTTTGTCACCTTTCTTGACTTGTGACATGGAGCTGAATCGTGCATGAAAAAGTCACACCCATGAATAGTAAAAAATTTAACAAATGATCTTTCAGAACTTGAATGTACCGACCATCATTCATCATCAACTTCATCAAGTTCTTAGGAAGAAAGTAGAGGCCTCCCCTTCCCATTTCACCTGAGAAACACCCCCATACCATTACTGATTGCTGGTGCTTAACAGTCGGCACCGCGTAAGCAGGGTCATATTGACTATGGGAGGCAGGGCGACGAACCTTGGCAGATCGCACCTGGACCACTTAAAATGTGCTTTCATCGCAAAACACAACTTTCCTTCACTTATCCGATGTCTAGTGTGCATACTTCTTGGCAAACTGAATGCACTGCTTCTTCATGTGGTCAGTGAGAAGTGGTTTCTTGGCTGTGGTGCGGCTTGGCAAACCCAGCTCCTTCTGCAAGCAGTGTTGGATAGTTCGACTTGAGATGTCTTGTAACAGCTGGGGATGCGTTCTCATCAATTCTGCTGCTGTCAGTCGAGGATTATTGATTACTTCCCTCTTCAGAAGCGTATCTGTACTTCTGGAAGTTGTCCTCTTCTATCCACCGCCATGCTTATGCTCTGGTATGACATCAGGTGGCAGGCTGTGCACTGCAGAAAGAATCTTCCTGACGGTCGACTTTGTGCATCCAGTATGTTCACAAATCATGACAGGGACATTACCCTGCCTCCATGCAATGATACGGACCCCTCTCATTCCTTGAGCAGTACTTTCCAGGCATGACAACTTGATTCTAGGAAAATAACAGGGCAAATAGTAATGCATACAAAAAAAGAGGAAGGTGCAAGCTCGATGTGACAGAAACATATACTCCCACTCTCGCTTCTGGGCAAGCACTGACGTGCTGAGTGTTGCATCACCTCCTGCCAACACCAGAGGAGTTGCCAGTTACTTCTTTGCCAAAAAATTCACTTGGTAGAGGTGGAAACACAAAGCAGAGGCAGACAACTTTCCCACAGCAATTCTGTGTGTAGGTCCTAAGTCAATTTGCGGTGGGTGGGTGTGTATGTATGTATATATACATATACAGTGGAAGCTCGATTATCCAGGCTCGGATTATCCAGCTTTCGGTAAATCCGGGCCGTGACCCAATGGTTCAGTGGTACAGTAATTCATAGAATTATCCGTACGATAGCTCCGGTTTAAAAGGAAGCATCCAGTTTCTAGGGAGAGAGGCATGGATAAACCAGAGAGAGTCTTGCTCACCCTGCCCCCACCCACACCTCCTGCTCACAACTCGATCAAAAGGGTGGTAGGGTGGAGTTTGGTGAGGCAACTGATACTCCTGACGTAGCCTAACCTTGCTTAACTACTTAATAATTTAACCTAATTTAACCTAACCTGACCTAACCTGGGCTCCAGTTGGGAAATTGGGAAACTAAATTCACTTTTGTGTACGATGAGTTTCTTCCATTATGCCCGAAGCAATCGTAGGTACGGCTTAACCCCTACACCGCGGGCTTGTTTACCAATGACTTGCTTGTGCCGCGGGGTTATTTGGGCTCCAACAGACTCTCAAAAAATATTTGCCAAAAATCAGTTATTAGTCCTAGAATAATAAAATTACATATGCTTATGGCACATACCTTCAGCTTTCTCCTGGAATGATTGTTGAGCCTTCATCGGTTACCGTAGGACTTGTGGAGACCTCTGAAGTAGGGTAACGAAGTCTCCACTTTACACTTCCCAACAACCCGTAATATGATTACCACAGCCAGATACAAACACTATAAACACTATTCTACAATTTTCAAGTAGTTTGGGATCCATACTAAAAAAAAAAAACACTGTGAAAGCAATGGAAATTACGAGCGCGTCTGATCGTCGCACTGGCACTAGTTCGCTCTTGGTAGCCTGTCATTTATTATTCATAAAACCCCTCACACTTTATATTTTTATTACTATATAACACCTATATATATCTACAGTCTTTATTCATAAGTTTCCTTCAGTAGTATTAGTTTATTGTCACTGTAGGGATTCAATTTCTTTCAGTAAAATACGTAGCATTCACTTACTCGTCCTGTATACTGGCATTGAGAGTGAATGTCACTTTCATCTTCCCTCTCATAACTCATAGCATTCAGACATGCTAGAGTGAAACTTTCACTTTCATTACTCCTAGGGTATATACTCGTATTCTTATAATACTACTCATTTACATTTCTATTTACGTTCTCTATTTTATTTACGTTATTTACATTTCTATTTTATTTACACTGTGTTGTGCACTGTCACTTGAAATAACTTATAAAACTATTTTCCATTGTTCACGTATATTTACATTCATTACTTTCACTTGCTGTTTACACATTATTTACAATTCCACTTGCACTGTTTTACTCAATAGAAAGATCGTAGTCACTCTTTTATCAATTGTCAGCCCTTTACCTCTTTCCACACAAGGTTTAGTAGGGGGTAAAGGTCACAGGGCCATTTGCATGGGGGTGAAAAAAGGCCTTGAAGTCAGCAAGAAGAAACATACGTATTCTCGCTTTGGAAGATGAGAGTAACCTGATAACGGAGGGCCAGCGTGGAGGCCTGCTAAGGGGTTATTCAGAGTTACCAATATTACTTCTTGAAACAGCTAAGTTTAGCACTGATATGATTGGCAGGAAATCTAGACAATACATTATAAATTTGGTAGTTCCAGGTGAATGTAAATATCACTTAGGCTTCTCCCTTCCCTCCTTACATGTATATTTATTTCGAAAATAGATTAGAGGCCTACTTAGGAGATATATATTCAGAGCTACCAATGTTAGATCTTGAAACATCTTTGTTTAGCACTGATATGATTGGCAGGAAATCTAGACAATACATTATAAATTAGGTAGTTCCAGGTGAATGTAAATATCACTTAGGCTTCTCCCTTCCCTCCTTACATGTATATTTATTACGAAAATAGATTATACGGCATATTTCAAGGGGAAAAAAACAGCGAAAATTAGCGAACGAGTGCACGTGAGGTGTTGTCAGGTGATAATTAGCCAATTCCAGGTGTTTGGCACTCTCACTTACCTTATTTCTTTCTTGTATATATTATTTGGTATAAGAATAGGACATAGGGCTTATTTCAATGGATGAAATCAGTGAAAAATTCCAGGGAAGATTTACTTAGCGTAGCACGGCCGGGCAGGCGAGAGGATAGGGTAATGGAGGGGGGGTAGGGAGGGGAGTCAAGAACGGGGAGAAATGGCTAAATTGTCAACAATGGATGGGAGTACAGATGAGATTAGGAGTGCTGACTAGTGTTGGACATTGGCAGTACTGATAGATGATACAAGCCCCCACTTGGAAGCCCGGGTGAATTCAAAATAACACAGAATCACAAAAGCGACGCCCCGCGGTATGATCCCTTGCTCCCAAGCGTCATGAAAGTGACGCCCTGCCATTAAGGGGTTAAAGAACGTGATAAAAGAGAAAATCTTTCAGCAAGAGAAGGTAATTTACTACCCTCAAAATAGAAAAACACAGAAAACAAACTGAAGGAATATGAAGTGAATTGGTGAGGTCTTTAGGCTGTATGCTTAGACGAAAAGTAATGGGTTTCCTAGTTTTAGGGAACGAAATGAAACAAGAATGTCTGCTAATCAAAAAAAAAAAATACTCATCTCATGTGTTCTCGTAAGTTAGCATTCAGTTCTGCATTCTTCGTTAGGTATCACGCCTCCCAACACATTTCGGACCGACAGAGCATTGTTATTTCTTCCTCTTACATTTACTGTTCACTCTTTTGTTCGTTCTTAAGTGTACTGTATGTGTGAAAGAGAGTATTAATACAAACAATAATGCATTCCATTAACCCCATCATAGCTGTCAGCCTCGAACAATGCTTTACTGTACTGGTGTCAGGGATGTTGGGGTAGGGAGAGCTATAAAAAACTGCGAACAATTATGGGAAGGGAACGAAGATCACTGGTGTGTTTT
Organism: Coenobita brevimanus; assembly: GCF_032717465.1. Taxonomy (NCBI): domain Eukaryota; kingdom Metazoa; phylum Arthropoda; class Malacostraca; order Decapoda; family Coenobitidae; genus Coenobita; species Coenobita brevimanus. Next base: position 40,044,747 of record NC_136966.1, read on the forward strand.
CACGACCCTCCTCTACCATCTCAAACAGTCAGGCAGCCTGCCACTTCATCTCAGATGTTTTCGCCGATATGTTTATATGCTAATGAACATGCACCCTAATTATGAGTAAGTTTCTTCCATTATGCCGGAAACAAACGTAGGTAAGGCTTAAGGAACGTCATGATAATAAGAAAACAAACTAGAAAAATACAGAAAACAAACTAGAGAATATGAATTGAATTGGTAAGGTTATTAGGCTGTATGCTTGGACGAAAATTTACGAGTTTCACAATTATAAGGGACGAAATGGAACAATTATGTTTACTAATAAGAAAAAATACTTTCATCTCAAGTGTTCTCGTAAGGTGGCATTCAGTTCCACATTCTTTGTTCGATGCCGCTTCCCAACACATTTCGGACCGACAGAGCATACAGTTATTTCTGCTCCTTACAGTTAAGTGTACATTTATTGCACATTCTTTTGTTCGTTCGTGTATGTGTGAAAGAGAGGGTATTGATACAAACAGTAATGTATTCCATTAACCCCTTATGGCTGCTAGCCTTGAACAATGCTTTACTGTACCGGTGTCAGTAACGTTAAGTTAGGGAGAGCCATAAAAACTGCGAACAATTATGGGAAGGGAACCAAGGTCACTGGTATGTTTACACGACCCTACTCTACCATCCCAAACAGCTCGGCGGTCCTTTCATCCCAGATGTTTTTGCCGATATGTTTAAATGCTAAAGTAACATGCACCCTAACTTTATGTTTAAATTCTAATGTAACATGCCCCCTAATTTTCTTTCACGAATCATAACAAATCACAAGATGGGTTTAGGGAGGAGGGGAAAAAGCCAGGTGTACCAGACGAGTCTTTTTACATCTAAGAAAAAGAAATTGACTTTATAACTTTGAAAAAATGGTTTCAAGGTCTGCCACGGGAGCACACAAATTTCTGAACTCTCGAACATTGAGTATTTGAGGGGGGTAAACATGCGCTTTGCTGTAAGTAAAAGCACCTTACCAAATCAGTTCATCCTGATAGTCTGTTATATTTTTCTGATTATTTCTGGGTTGGTAAATAAACATTTCTTGTTAAATCTTTCCCCGCTGTTTTTATCTGTTCTGGTGTGACGACTCTTTGATTCCTTAACGTAATGGCAAAAGACACTGTTCTAATCTAAGTGTTTAAACCTGGCTTAACCTAGCTTAACTGCACCTAATAATGTAACCTAACTAATCTTCAGTTGGGAAGTTGGGAAACGAAGTCCACATTTGAGTACGATGAGTTTCGTCCACTGTGCTGGAAACAATCATAGGTACAGCTTTAGAACGTGACGATACTAACAGGGAGGAAGTCTTTCAGTAAGAAAACGTGATTTACCGAACTGAATATAGTCTGAAAAATACTGAAACAAGCTGGAGGAATATACATTGAACTGGAAAGGTCTTTCTGGTACTTAAATGTACATTTACCGGTAAATAAATCAGTCTAACAGTACAGTACTTGTGTTTCCGCCGGATTAATCGTGATTTCGGACTAATCAGGCACCCCTTAACACCATATAGCCCGGATAATCGGGCTATCTCTGTATATATATATATATATATATATATATATATATATATACATAAATACAGCAATCCCTCCTAGATCCAATGTAATAGAGCCCAAGCAATGTCCAGGACTTGGCCTTGTCCGGGACTTGGGAAAAATGCCCCTGGACAGGAACTTATAGACCCTAACCCAACCTAACTTTGAATGCCACCTAAATAACTCCCTACCAGACATGCACAGCACCTATTTGAGACCCTATTCACAAAAGAAAGGACAGAAACCACAAAATAAATGAAAAGGAACCAGAGAATAAGAAATCAGAAATGCGTATGGAACATATTTAGCAGTGTACAGAGTACTTACGACACTTCCATGACCGTTGCAAAGATTAACCCACCTCCTCTATGGCTCTGTCAGTGGTGAAGGTGCACTTGAAGCATGTACAGTAATCCAGTGTTGCGCTGCACTTAATCCTTTGCACTGTCAATTATAATTGTTTAACACTGCACATCCTGTTCTTATTTGTGCCATGCAGCCCGTGTTGCACTCTGCATTTAATCCTTTGCACTCTGAATTCTACTTTCTTAACACTGCACAAACACTGTAAATTCCCATGTGGTCTAGTGGAGATGTATTGCAGTGAATTCACTTTTTATTCACAAAAGTGAGCACGTGGGCAGCCACGGCAACGAGCTAGTAGTCACAACGCTAAGTAAGCAGGAAATGGAGAGGATACAGGGGCACTCTAGCGGAAGTTGCCAGAACTATGCACCAAGACATAGCTGTTCGTCACCAGGCAGCAAATTTAGAGTAGAGATGAACACATATTGGCTTTTTTTTTTCTTTTTTAATTTTGAAGTTTTTTTGGCCATTTTTGGTGTCCCAGGTCTCCGGATATCTTAGGAAATAATCCGAGACTTGGACTAATGGACCCAAGCCCAAAATTTCCACGACTTAGGGTGTCCGGGTCTTAAAGAGATTACTATATACGGTATATATACTGTATATATATATATATATATATATATATATATATATATATATATATATATATGATATATAGATAGATAGATATAGATATTATATCTATTTATCTATCCATCTATATATATATATACAATATATAAATATATATATATATATATATATATATATATATATATATATATATATATATATACATATGTATATATCAGGCCGCATGTGTGAGTTTGTACCAAGCGACATTTTTTTTTTTAAAGCCAGAAATCGCATTTAAAGTTTGCGAATATTGACATGATCATAACTCCGTTGTTTTTACAGCTAGAGACTTCACTCAAAGACCAAAATGAAGGGTAAAGTATGCCGAATATGCCCATGTTGTTAGTCACTGAAAATAATATATGCAAATATACGATTTTTTTTTTTAAATGCCGATAATCGGCAATTTTTAATATACAACTTCATCGAAGTATTACTCTTATTAATAATGCTAGAGACTCCATTAAAAAACCATAGTAAAGAGAAAAGGATGCAGATTATGAATGTATAAACAGATTTTGGATAAACCAATTAGTGCAATAGAAAACACCTGTTTTCCAAGTGCGACAGAATTTTCACTCAAAGTTCATGATCACAAAACCATTCAGTACATAGTTGTTAATGGACATAAAGACAGCAAATTATAGCATAATGTAGTGCACAGATTAAAAGCAGGGAAAAGTCACTTGGAGTAGCTTTTGTTCGACAAGAATGATGCGCGAGGCAAAACTGGGCCTTTGCACTACCACCAACAGCATGCACTGGAGACACTGAAAATAGCACATAGCCACAAGAGTTTATGGGTTAATGAGAAACAATATTGACCTTATTTAACATGTCAGAGCACTGACAAATTTACTTAAAAATCTGGTACGTAAAGTAAAATTATATTCAAAAAGATTGTTAGATGCTAACAATAGCTAATAACGTATATAGCAAGTGGATTGGCGGTGACTCACTGCGCCAGTGTCGCTTGGTACAAACTCGCCCACGCTGGCGGTCTGTCACCCACCCTTACCTCACAAATCGATTTCAGTGTTGTATTTTGGAGGACTTTCAACCTTATGTCTAGTTCGAAATTGTACCAAGCGACATCCCTGGGATATTAAACAAGAGTTATAATAGTGATATAACATGAAAACACATGATTGGCTTGAGTGGCGTTTGGTACAAACTCGCACGCAGGGCCTCATATATACACCTTGGTCAAAATTAACGTGCCTTTACGGTGGATGTGTGAGCACACACTATTTGATATCGCACTAATTGAAACACATAACTTATGGAGAAAAATTTATTTGGTGGATTAGTGACTCCAACTTTAGGGGTTAAACTTTTAAACACTGACAATTACCCTAATACTAACTAATAGTATACGTACATACACGCACACGTGTACACACACCCTCGATGAGCTGATCTAAACCAGTTTGCTGCCCTCCTACCCTCTCAATCTCTCTCGTAAATAATACGAAGCAATATGCACACAAATTGCACTAAAATCATACTAGAGTGGCTGAAAGTGTTATTTTATAATATACCTGTACTAAGAATTACTGTGATAAAATACAAGTGATTCAGTGATATTTTTGCTATAAACAAAGAAGTCATATGCTAAGAGCATTAGCAAGAGAGCATTTTGCGGTTGCAAACTATGCAGCTATGCTATTAAATAACTCATGACATAATATCAACAAGTTTTATAAAAGTAAGTGGTAATAAATGTCATTCAAGAAATTTTATAAACTTTGTAATGATTTTCCTCCTAACACTAGTTTTGCTAAAGTCTAGCATAAACATTGGATTATTGTAGTAAAACCATAAGAGACTGGCTAGATGCGTTTTTTGTTATATTTATTATTATTATTGTACAGTAATTATTGTGATGAGGTAACGTGGCAGGAATCCTAATATGTAAGGAAAAAAATCTTGTGGTTTGGTGGAAATATCAACCTCACTGGGGTCTTTCCGGCGTCAGACGATCACAACACACCTGGTATTCTCTCAAATCGTTCTCCGGGCTTGGAGTGCATACGGACATGCAGTTTGTTGCAAACAATAGTAGAAAGATAGAAGTTTGGCTGACAAGAATATTAGCTTTTAAGATTAAGGATAAGTGGGATAAAACACAAGTTGAAAACACACCATTTTTCCCCATTTCTCCTCACTGACCTGCAGCCAAAGGATTAAGGCATCTGCAGCAGCCAACATTCGGCTGATCTGCATTATGGAGAACTCTCCTGGTGTTTCTGGCATCGATGTATCCTCCTCTTGTCTCACGTCCTGTAATGCATCCTCGATAGATGCTGGAGTAATCACATCCTCTGAGATGGCTGCACCAGCATTGTTAATTTGAGACGTTGTGGATATTAAGAGACAGCTCGCACTATCTGGGAATCACACTATTTGATCACCCGCTAATTGGGACCCTGGTGTACATACATATATATATATATATATATATATATATATATATACAGTACTCGTCAGAAGTATTCAGCGTTGTCCGCCGGGTGCGCAATACTTATGGCCCAAAAAGAATCACCCATTTTTGGGGGTAAGAATTGAGCCACAAGTTTCAGCTCCGAGCATGACGTCACGGTAGCCTGAGGCCTTCCGACACGCTGGTTGGTTCCCGCCTCAGTCGCCCACGGGCTGCCTGAGAGAGAGGAACTCCGCCGAGTGTCTCTCTCAAATTGCGCCATTTTTTACCGAGTGTCCCGCAGTGTTTTGGCCTTTAAAGCTTTGTTATGGCACCTACCCGTGATCTATCGAGTGAAATCATATCCCAGATCATTGCTCTAAAGGAGGCAGGCCACCAGACAAAGGAAATTAGTGAATTGGTTGGTGTGGCACGATCGACAGTGCATCGTTGGTGTGCGCGGTTTCGGGAGGAAAACAGTGGTGAAGTTCCCACAAAGAAACCGAGGTCTGGTAGGCCTAGGAAAACTTCCCCAAGGTCTGTTAATGTTTTAAAACGTGCAGTGGAGTTTATTCCTCGTGTGAGTGCAAGGAAAATTAAGGAGAGCAACCCGGAAGTGTTTGGTGAGGTGTCAGTGAGAACAGTGTCTTGTAGGGTGCATGAGCTTGGTTACACAAGTCACAGGCCTGTGAAAAAGCCTCTTCTCTCTAGCAGCCAGAGAATTCGTAGGCTTGCTTTTGCTAATAAATATCTAAACTGGGGTGAGGAGCAATGGTTGTCAGTGTTGTGGTCTGATGAGGCAACGTTTAGTGTTACCTGTAACAGAGGAGCATGCAAAGGTAGTGACCCACTTGACCCACGGTATGTAGAAAGCACAGTTAAACATCCTGATTCACTCATGGTATGGGGTTGTTTCTCAGGGAAGGGTTTGGGGAAGCTTGTTGTACTTCCCAAGAACCTCAGAGTGAATCAGGATGTTTACCTGGAGCTTCTGGGTGATCATTTACCAGACTCCTTCGAGCTAACAGGTGCACGAGTGTTTCGGCAGGACGGTGCACCTGCTCACAAGGCCAAATCGGTCACCAATTGGCTTCGTGACTGCGAGGTATCATTCATGACAGACTGGCCAGGAAATAGCCCAGACCTCAACCCGATTGAAAACCTCGGGTACCTCGTAAAGAAGAGTTTCCAAGGGAAGGACGTGAGCTCTCTGCCTAAGCTGGAAGCCGCCATTCGTGACTCCTGGGACAAAATACCCCTCCAGCACCTCAGGAGCCTAGCCCTTTCACTTCCAAGACGTCTCAGGTCCGTGAAGAAACGTAAAGGCTACCCTACGAAGCACTAAAGGTAAATAAAATGCATTATTTATATGTTTTTTCAATGTTGAAAGGTTTGTTTCTCAGGAGGGACGCAGGGCGCTCCATACTTCTGACGAGCACTGTATATGTATATATATATATATAAATACAGTAATCCCTCCACTATCCGATGTAATAGAGCCAAAGGCATGTCCAGAAAGTGGTCCCATCTGGAAAGTGGGTCTCTGACTGCTGGACTGGTACTTAAGGTCCCTAACCCAGCCTAACTTTGAAAGCTACCTAAATAACTTCCCTCCGGACATCCACAGCACCTATTTAAACCTATTTAAGACCCTATTCACACCAATAATGGACATAAAACACAAAATAAATGAAAAGGAACCAAAGAATGAGGAATTAGAAGTGACTGTACCTCAGCCAGGGTGCTTACAGCACTTCTGTGGCTGCCTTCTTAAGATTTTGGCAGTGGTGAAAATGCTCTTGAAGCACATACAGTAATCCAGTGTTGTGCTGTACTTAGAGTAATTCTTTGCACTGTGGGTTATAATTGTTTAACACTTCACATTGTTAATTGCACCACACCAGTTTCAACCACAAGTTTGCACTCCACAGTTAATCCTTTGCACTCTAAATTCTAATTTCTTAACACTGCACAACACTGTAAATTCCTGTGTGGTCTATTGGCGACGTATTGCAGTTTATTCACAAAAAAAAAATGAGCACGTGTGGCATCCACTGTGATAAGAATCCACTCGCGATCAAAGTTAAGCAGTAACTGTTGAAGTGTTGGTGACGGGGAAACAGAGTTGCCAGATCGCAACTGCCGCATTACCAAACTCCTCAATTTTCATTACCAAATTTAACTTTTCATTACGAAATTCGTACAGCGAGCATTTATTCTTCACTAACTATATATACAAGTAGAAATACATGTAATCACTCTCCTTATAATTAACAGCATGTTGATTATTTTCACACTATGTAGGCTAGTACATTAATCAGAGAGAGCAGACAATCCACCACCTCCATCCTGTGTATCCTCATCCATGTGAAAAATCCGTTTGGTAATGCATTATTCTAATTCATTAAGCAACGTTGGGTCTGGTTAGTACTTGGATGGATGACCGCCTGGGAACACCAGATGCTGTTGGCATAACGTTCTCCCTACGTGTCAAGTGGGGTTGGTGGTGGATTAGTGCCCCTCCCTGTAAAACAATTAACTCTGAGCTCTTGGCCACCCTGTTTGGGATACGTGGCGTCTGGCAATGAATGAAAAATGAATTACCAAACGAATTATTCATTACCAAATTGGCCCACATTTGGTAATGAAAAATACCAAACGGCAACCCTGACAGCGGAGGGGGGAGGAAGGAAGGGGTAAAGGGACCATGGTGTAAACAGCCGTTCGGCGCCCGCAATAATTTCAAATTACGGGAGAGAAAAAAATATTTTTGGGGGGAGATTTTTTCTTTTTTGGGCCATTTTTGGATTCTGAAGGTCCAGGTCCACAATGTCCAGTAAGTGGGGTGTCCGGAAAGTGAGTGTTCGGATAGTATAGGGATTACTGTATATATATATATATATATATATATATATATATATATATATTTTTAAATAACAGAACAGAGGAAGGAAAAACAAATGGGTAAAAAAAAAATAATCCATACAGCAGATTAATGGTGTCCTCTGTTCATAAAATATCTGTAACAGTGAGACTTGAACAGTTGTGGGTTGAAATTTGGAGGAAAACAACTCTGGGGAAGCGAGTTCCAGAGAGATGCAGTTCGGGGAATGAAAGAATTCTGATAGGCAGAAGTTCTGCAATGTGGTTGAGTGACATTCCAGTCATGAGTGCTACCAGATGCCCGTGTACCACAAGGGAAGGCATAGAGAGGCAGCACCATGCACGCAATTTCGTCTGAGCATTTGCCAAAAAAATATCTGTAAAATAATGCAAGAGAGGCAACATTCCTTCTTGCTTGCAGGGGAGGTAGTTTATATGTAATGGCAGGGTTGTTAATGATTCTAACAGCTTTATTCTGAATTTTGTCTAGTTGTCTTAATGCAACCTCTCCACAACCATTCCACAAGGGTGAGCAATATTCAAGCTGAAAGCGCACATGACTCTTATAAATTATAGCTAACTGCTCATCGGTGAAGAAGTTACGGACTCTGTACAATAATCCAAGTTTCTTTGAGGCGGTTTTAGCAAGTGATCTGACATGAGAGGTCCAGCTGAGGGCACTGTTAAGTGAGACACCAAGAATTTCAATACTTTTGGAGATGGGAATATTAGTAGCACTGAAGGTAATGTATGAATCTGGCAATATCCGTCTATTAGTAAACTGTATATATTTAGTTTTACTAGCATTAAAAGAGACAAGGTTGTTTTGTCCCCATTCACTGATTGTAGACAGATCTTGATTTATGGAGATGGCTGTACTGAGTTGAGAGGTAGAGATATCAGACTTTGTAAATGGATGTCTGAGTGTGAATGAACTATGTAGTGTTGAGTCATCTGCATATGAGTGAATGGGATTGTGAGTGACAGATAAGAGATCATTAATATGAACTAGAAATAGGGTTGGCGCCAGAACTGATCCCTGTGGCACGCCGGCATTATATATATATATATATATATATATATATAGGGGGTGTGGTGGGTGGGGGCGCTCACCATCCACTCTCTTGATGTAGTGCTGCTCTCGGGTGTCTGCTCTTATCTCTCCTTCCTCCTTTCCTTCCTTCCTCTTCTGTCTTTCTTTACTTCATTCTTTCCTCATCATTCTGCCTACGGGTGACTTTACACTTCCTCTTTTGTCTTTCTTTCCTCTTCTTTCTGCCTATGGGTGGCTCTACACTGAGTGGCAAGCCAAATGGTTTCCTGTTCATCAGGTAACCATATACTATGCTGGGTGATAACCATATAACCAAATAATGGCACCTGGTAGCTTAGTGGGTAATTATGGCGCTCCAATCGGATTGAGCCGAAGAAGGTTTATATCCAAGGGATGGTTGGGGTTTACTGCTCACATAATGCCACTCAGGGATGAGTGAGGCTGGTCACTCTCATCTTAAATGTCAGGACCAACTTGCCTAGTCCCAGGCTCCTACGCTGCCCATGGGGCAACGCAGGATTGGATAATGGATGGATGGATGGATGTACATATATATATATATATATATATATATACATACAGTACACCCTCATTATCAACTTTTTTTTTATTAATGGATTTTATTATCAACTTTTTTTTTTTTTCCACTGGGAGTTATTTAAATCATTATTAAAAAAAAAAGATTGTATTGGCACCTCCTGGCAAGCTTGCGCGCCATCCTACCAGGTGTTTCTGGCTGCTCGCAGCATGTTCCCACCAACCTGACAAACAAAAGCATCAGTCCACGTTGGTCTGTTGTTCTCACATCGTGTTCGGCCACATCTATCGTGCTTTTGTGATCATCATGGCTCCGAAGTGCCCTTGTAACACTCCAATTGGAAATAAGCCAGCTAAGAGAGAAAGGAAAGTACTTACCTTGAAAGTAAAGAACAAAATATTAAAAAAAACTTAGCAGTGGAATGAGCTATGCAGCAGTTGGTCGTGAGTATGGCATGAATGAGTCCAGTGTTCGTGGCATAAAATGGAGAAAAAAAGACATTAAAGATGCTCTGGCTTCGTGCACACCAGGATCGACTAAAGTAAACGATGCATGTGAGAGATGATGCCTTGGTGAAAATGGAAAAGGCAATGAATATTTGGATTGAGGACTTAAACTGCCGACACATGCTGCTAGACTCCCAGTTCATCAGAAACAATGCAAAACAACTCTATGCTTGGTTTGCTGGTGAAAGCAGTGGTGTTGGTGAAGATAATGGTGATGAAAGTGAGGCAGGTGAAAATAGTGATGATGGTGATGAAAGTAATGACAACGATGGTGATAGGTCTAGTGATGTTGGTGCTTCTAGGCAAAAGAAATTTGGAGCCAGCAAGGGCTGGTTCGAGAATTTTAAGAAAAGGTATGGCCTACACATCATTAGGATGACTGGTGGAGCAGGGTCAGCAGATCAGATAGCAGGAGAATCGTACCCACGTGACTTTGCTGAACTTATAAGGGAGAAAGGATACAGGCCTGAACAAGTGTTTAATACAGACAAAACAGGCCTGTGGTGGAAGAAAATGCCTAAAAGAACATACACTTCGAAGGAGGAGAAAAGTGCACCAGGCATTAAAGCAGCAAAGGATCGTGTGTCTGTCCTGTTGTGTGGTAATGCAGCAGGACATATGATAAAACCCATGTTCCTGTATCATTCCAGATGTCCACTTGCTTTAAAAAATAGAGACATGAACCTCCTGCCTGTGTTTTACCGATCAAACAAGAAAGCATGGATAACAGCTGAATTGTTTCTTGATTGGTTCCACAACTGTTTTGTCTGAGAGGTGGAAAAATATCTGGCAAACCTGGGAATGGAATTTAAAGTTTTACTTGTTTTGGACAACTGCCCTGGGCATCCAGAAAGTTTAAAATTTGCCCACCCCAACACTGAGGTTGTCTTCCTCCCAAAGAACACAACCTCAATTTTGCAACCAATGGATCAGGAAGTCATCGCCGTTTTCAAAGCAAAATATGCAGAGAAAACATTTGCCATGATCAGGGAGTCTCTTGATGAGAAAAGTGAGGCCACAAGCAGGGAAATATGGAGGCAGCATAATATTGCCCAGTGCATAACCTTCATTAAAGAAAGTCACGACGAGTTGACAACAAAATGTGTGAATTCGTGTTCGGGAAAATTATGGCCTGACGTCGTAAACGATTTCCAAGGATTCCCCTCCTTTGTTCACCGTTACACAACATCATGAAGATGGCTCATGAAGTTGGTGGTGACGGTTTTTCAAATTTACGACCTGAGGAGACAGAAAATGAACTTCTGGGACATGCTGGTGAAGCCCTTACAGATGAGGAATTAGAACAACTCATCGAGGTTCGACAGCAGGTTGAAGAGGAACAAGAAGAGGTACAGCTCCCCACACTTACTCTGGAAAACCTTGGAGAAGTGTTAAGAATGACATGGGCCCTCACTGATTGTCTGTTTGAGATAGATCCATCGCTTGAGATGTCAATTAAAAAGAACAGGTTGCTGGAAAGTGCCATGATGCCCTACGTGGAGATTCAGCGATCTATGAGGAGGGAAATATCTCAGACCAAAATTGAACACTTCTTCAGACCAGTCTCCAAAAACTGACAGCACTACAATAAACTGAATGGTGAGCAGAATTACATTTCTATTTTTTAATAGTTTACTGTTTAAGATATTAAATTTGTTATAATGCTAAAGACGAGTTGGATTTTTTGTCAATAAAGGATATTTCTCGCAAAAGTTAAGCTGAGATTAAATATGAATTATACGAGCATAAGGAGAGTTGAATTTTCCTAAAAGAAGTCCTAGCAAAAGCCAGGCTAAAATTCATCTTTGATAGCATAAACTACCATACAGTCGTGAAAATTTAGGTTTGGGAGAAAATGGAATACAAGAATGAAAGGAAGCTCTTGAGAATGAGAGTGAAGGGGAGAGCATGCTCTCTCTGGTATGAGCTAGCAGCACCATGCTTGTGTTGTGAAGATCTGTGCGAACAGCTGATCTAGTCAACATAACACTTGCCTCACACGCTCAGTTATTAGAACGTATGAATGACCACGACTGCTGCTTTCATTTTATTTTTTTTTTTTACACACTCGGTTATGTAAACGTATGGATGGCTACAACTGCTGGTTTCGCCTTTATTTTTAGATGGAGTGAGGTGCAGGTGGAGACAGAAGCGACGATGCGACAGCCATTACAAGTTGAGGTCCAGTGTACCACAACTATGCATCAACATCAGAGATTATGCTATTTTTTCCATAATTATTAACTGAATATAAGTAGTTTTATTATGATATTCAGTTTTTCAAGTGCCTAACTAATTTATTTCTAAGAAACACTAAAACTAAATTGCATATTACATACAAGTGATTGAACAGATTTATCTATCTATCTATCTACTGCCTGACGCTTCAATCCCATTCGGGGTGGCCACAAACAAACTGCCTCCATGTCACCCTGTTCCCCGCCATTTCACTGCCCCGCTCCCAACTCACACCCCCCTCTCTCATATACCTCTCCATCCCATCCCTCCATCTCATCCTCCCCCTCCACTTCACTCACATACACTCTCTTCATCAGTCTTTCACCCTCCATCCTCTCCACATGGCCAAATCACCTCAGTGTATTCCTCCTAATGCTTCCTATCACATCCACATCCACACCACAACGCTCCTTTATATCCTCATTTGTCAGCCTGTCTCTCCAAGTGACTCCACAGGCTCCTCTTAAATAACTCATTTCCACTGCTCTCACTCTTGACTTGTGTCCTTCCAGCAACGTCCAAGCTTCACTTCCATGCGTTAGAGTTGGTATCACAATACTGTCATGAAGTAACTTTTTCACTTCCATGCTCACTTCCCTGCTTCTTATCACTGCTTTCAAGGAACCAGCAACCTTTCTTCTCTGCCGTACCCTTTCAAGCACTTCACCCTCCAAACTTCCATCCTTACTCATCACACTACCCAAGTACTTACACATATTCACATTCTCCAATTCCTCACCATCCAACCTCGCTGTACATTCACTGACTTCACCTCTCTCAAAGACCATCGCTTTACTCTTCCCTACAATCACCTTTAGATTCCATTTCTTACACACTCTCCCAAACTCATCCACTAAGCCTTGCAGCTCTCCATCATCTTCACTCAACAATACAGTATCATCTACAAAAAACAGTACAGGGAGTTTCCAAACACTACCCTCTCTCACCAGGGCCACTCCAACATCCACTACCCTACTTTATACCTCTTTTATTACCCCATCCATGTACACATTGAACAACCATGGAGACATGACACATCCCTGTTTCAACCCAAACTTCAATGAGAAAAATTCACTCAGTTCACCATCCACATGCACTGCAGCCTTAGCACCATCATACATACTCTTCACAGCATTCAGCAACTTCCCATCTACTCCATATATTCTTAATACTTTCCACAATCCTTGTCAATCCACTCTGTCATATGCTTTCTCCAAATCCATGAAAGCCGAATACAACCTGAAGAGATACCAAAATATATAAACAAGAGGGTACCTGACCAGACGAAAATCAGTATTGACGGTTTTAGACCGACGGGTATCTTAGGTACCTAACCCCCGTCGATAAAGAGGGTGTACTGGGTGTGTGTGTGTGTGTATATATATATATATATATATATATATATATATATATATATATATATATATATACTGTATGTGTATATATATATATATATATACTGTATATATATATATATATATATATATATATATATATATATATATATATATATATATATAAATATATATATATATATATATATATATATATATATACTGTATGTGTATATATATATATATATATACTGTATATATATATATATATATATATATACACATACAGTATATACAGTATATATACAGTATATACAGTATATATATATATATATATATACATACAGTATATACAGTATATATATATATATATATATAGTAATCCCTCCACTATCCAATGCAATAGAGCCAAAGGCATATCCGGAAAGTGGGCCTCTGCCTGCTGGACTGGTACTTATGACCCTAACTTTGAAAGCAACCTAAATAACTCCCAACTTGACATCCATAGCACTTATTTAAACCTATTTAAGACCCTATTCACACCAATAATGGACATAAAGCAAGAAATAAATGAAAAGGAACCAGAGAATGAGAAATTAGAAGTAATGAAAATACTTAGCAGTGTACAGGCTACTTACAGCACGACTGTGGCCACCTCCTCTAAGGCTCTGGTTGTTGTGAAAATGCTCTTCAGGCATGTAGAGTAATCCAGTGTTGTGCTACGCTTAATTCTTTGCACTGTGAGTTATAATTGTTTAACACTGCATATTCTGTTCTTAACTGCACCATGCCAGTTTCAATCGCCAGTCTCAACTGCCACTTTGCATTCCACACTTAATCCTTTGCACTCTAAATTCTAATTTCTTAACACTGCACAACACTGTAAATTACCATGTGGTCTAGTGGTGAGGTATTGCAGTTTATTGACTGTTTATTCACAAAAAGGAGCACTTGCGGCATCCATTGCGATAAGCATCTACTCGTTCGGGCGGTTAGGCTGTAACTGGTGGTGAGGGAGGAGCAGGGTTGCCAGATTGGAACTCGGCCACATTACCAAACTCCTCAATTTTCTATCTATCTATCTATAGCCCGACGCATTAATCCCACAAAGGGTGGCCGCAGACAAAACGCCTCCAAGTCACTCTGTCACCCACCAATTGACTACCCTCCCCCCAACTCACCCCCCCCTCCCTCATATACCTCTCAACTCCATCCCTCCACCTCATCCTCGGTCTACCCCTCCCTCTCCCTCCCTCCACCTCACCTACATACACCCTCTTAGTCAGTCTTTCATTCTCCATTCTCTCCACATGTCCAAACCACCTCAGTGTATTTCTCCTAATCTTTTCAACCACATCCAAATCTACCCCACAACGTTCATTACCAAATTTAACTTTTCATTACCAAATTCGTAAAACTAGCATTTATTCTTCACTAATTATATATACAAGTGGAAATACATGTAATCATTCTCCTTATAATTGGACCCATAATTAACAGCATGTTGATTATTTTTATGCTATGTAGGCTAGCAGATTAATCAGAGAGAGCAGACAATCCACCATCTCCATCCTGTGTATCCTCATACATGTGAAAAATCCATTTGGTAATGCATTGTTCTGATTCATTACCAAACAAATTTTTCATTATCAAATTGGCCCACACTTGGTAATGAAAATTACCAAATGGCAACCCTGACAGGGATGGTGGGAGGGGGGAGGAGGGTGGAAGGAAGGGGCGAAGGGGCCGTGGTGTAAACAGCTGTTTGGCACCATGCGGCAATTTCAAATTACAGGTGGGAAAAAAATTAGGATTTTGAGGGGATTTTTTTCTTTATTTGGCCATTTTTTGGGTTCCGAAGGTCCAGGCCCACAATGTCCGGTAAGTGGGGTGTCCGGAAAGCGGGCGTCTGGATAGTACAGGAATTACTATATATATATATATATATTATATATATATCGTTTCGTTTCGTTTTTAAAGGCTCCAACATGCTTGCATGTGTCGGCCTTGGTCACCTAATGGCGGCTCTCCACGCTGCACGATCCATTGCAGCCTCCCTGTTCAGTCCCTTAACCCTAAGGTCACACATAATGACCTCGTCCCACGTCTTTCTCGGTCTACCCCTCATAACCCCACCCCCAATATTAACACTTCTCACCTTCCTCACCCAAATATCATCCCCCATCCTCTCCACATGTCCAAACCACGTCAATCTACCTCTCCTCATCACAACACTAATACACTCCAGTCCCATCCTACCTCTCGACTCTTCCATTGTAAACCCAGCCCCTCCAGGCCTTAGATGCAGGGACGCACTACACATCCACCTAATCATTGTCATTACTGTACGTCTGAGCCGGCGAATGTCTTCCTCCTTCACTACCCAGGTCTCACTGCCATACAACATTAAACTCCTAACACATGCTGCATACAAAGACCCCTTAGCACGTAGGGAGAGCCCTCTCAATGTCAGGAGAGGCAAGAGCTCCCTGAACTTCTTCCAACCACTTCTCACCCTAGCCACAGAGCTAGCTCCAGCCCCACCTCCAGCACACATGTCTCCCAAATAACAAAACTCTTCCACACACTCAAGAGATTCACCAGCAAGTTCAATCCTTTCACGTCTGATGATCTCCACCTGCTCACCCCAGCACGCCGTACACATAAAATCGGCATTATCTCGCAGTCTACCTCTGATACCACTACATCTCTTATGCACCCATTTATCACACATATATATATGTGTGATAAATATATATATAATATACATAAATATATATATATATATATATATATATATATATATATATATACATATATATATATATATTGTTACATAGCCTATGATTTCATCATCCTTTGTGTAATTCTAACGTACAGTGTGCTGCCTGTTTGATCACGAGCGTGTTCTACCTCACTCCCCCCTTCTACTGTTATAGTAGAGTAAGTCGTTCTTTCTGTTGTTCAGAGCGGGATTGTAAACTCTTTGTCCCCATGGCTTCATTTGCGCGTCCTTCTTACAAGTTGTATCAAACTCTGCTGGCCCCTATATAATGAGCTCAGTCTCTGCATTATTGCCACTCAGATTTACTCCTCATTTTGTTCACATCTCTGTCCTCCCCTGTACAGTTATTATTGTGAGTGCTCAGGAAGTCTCCAACCATCTAGCAGCTGTGTAATTTGAGTATAACTGTTATTGCATTTTTCCTTGTACTGTGTAGCGTAAGGTGTTAATTTGTAGGCCTAGTGAGGTTTTTGTGATTCATGTAACGTTCTTTTTGTCAGTCATTTTTGATAATATTTTATATCTGTAATAATTTATCTTGCATTAATTGAGCATTACCCAGTGTATTTTCATTTTATCAGGGCTGACTTAGGTAAATTTACTTTTGCTAATTTCGTGTTAATAGAGGCTATTGCAGTTAACCATATATTTAACCTGTTTTTTGCCATTACATTATCCTTATGAGTCCTGAATGTTTTGTTGTTAGTTTGAGCATTAAACTTTAACTTGTAATTTTACCTAACTCTTTTGTTTTGAACCTGGAACTTTACGGGACAGTAGTGATTTTTAGTATTCTCACTTAAAGTGTACATTATCTTTCGCTGTTCCGTAACATAAATTTGGCGACCTCTCATCAGGATATTCAGGATATTATCATAAGGATATTGCTTGATATTTTGTGACTGTTACTTATTCATGATGTCTACTATAACTACACTTGATGAAGCCAAAGATTTTTTGTCAAATGTGCAAACAGTGTGTGATGTAGAAAACAGAACAAAGAATGAACTTAAGCTTGTTGCTCAACAATTGGGAATTGCTGTTCGCTCTCATCATTCTAAAGATCAAATTGTTGACATGATTAATGAAAGCTTGTTTAATGTAACTCCTCCAAATGAGCAAACGCAGATTGAATTAGCTAAGTTACAGCTAGCCCTGCAGGAGGCTCGTGTGAAGGAAGCTGAATTTCAAGCACAGGCTAAGGAGGCTGAATTTCAGGCAAAAGCTAAGGAGGCTGAGGCACAAGTTGAAATTGCTAGGATTCAGGCAGACCATGAGTATCGCATGAAACAAGGTGGAACTGGATCATCTAGCTCTGATGATTTTGATGTGGCTAAAAATGTTAAACTTGTCCCTCCTTTTAATGAATCTGATTTAACAAAGTATTTTCAGTTGTTTGAGAGGGTAGCTACAGGTTTTAATTGGCCCAAAAAGTATTGGCCAGTACTCCTTCAAACTGTTCTCACCGGTAAAGCTCAAGTAACTTATGCATCTTTGCCTCAGGATCAATCTGATAATTATGATGTAGTTAAGAGCTTGATTCTTAAGGCCTATGAGCTTGTTCCTGAAGCCTATAGAGTAAAATTTAGGACAACTTACAAGCAAGATAAGCAATCCCATGTTGAGTATGCAAAAATCAAAGAAGATCTGTTAGAGCAGTGGTTAAATTCTGAGAATGTGGATTCTGATTTTGACAAATTTAAGCAGATGATTTTGCTGGAGGACTTCAAAAGGTGTATTTATAAAGATGTAAGCCTATATCTTGATGAGAAAAGAATAGATAATTTGTCTGATGCTGCAGTTTTAGCTGATGAATATGTTCTCACTCACAAAAGATATTCTAGAGAAAAAGGGAAAGCTGAGAGTAAGTACGTTGCCTCTACTCAGAGTACAGGTAACAGGAAAGAGAATAAAGATGATGTTTCTCAGGAAGTAAATACCAGCTTCACCTCTAGATTTCAGAAAAGTAAATGTACTTATTGTAGTAAGCTTGGTCATACTACGGAGAAATGTTTCAGGAGAAAGCGTGATGTTAACAAAAAGGAGTCTTTAAATATTCAGTCAATTGGTCTAGTGTCCACTCTTGAGAGTTCCCAGAATTCCTTAACTGAGTTAACTGAACCTGCTTTGAGGGGTAACTTAAATTCTCATGATGGAGCTCCTCTTTTGAGCAGTAACGTGGGTAACACTCTCAAGAGTTCATGTGCTAATTTCCTGTCTGATGGTTTTGTCAGTCCCCTGGACAGTAATGACAGGAAATCAGTTCAAATATATCATGATACAGGTGCTTGCCAATCCCTTATGCTGACCAGTGTTCTAGGCTCTAATGTTAATTCCTCTGATGAAACTGTGTAGGGAATAATTACTTCTCTGTCCCTCTGTGCAGAGTGAATTTAGAGTCTGGTTTTGTTAATGGTTCCGTTATGATTGGGTTGGTTGAGACACTCCCAATGTCAGGTGTAACTTTCTTACTTGGAAATGATATTGGTGGAAGTCAAGTGTGTCCAGCTCCTCAGTTGTCTAGTGAGCCAGTGGCTGCGGCCCAGGATTGTGATGTCCCTGATGTGTTCTCTGCATGTGCTGTCACTAGGGCTAAGTCTAAAGTTACTGGTGACTTAGAGGATAATCATGATGATGATGTTATCCTAGCTGACACTTTTCTTGCTAATTTGGACCACTCACCAGATGAGGCAGTACCCCGTAATGTTGATAATTTGTCTCGTCAAGAGTTGGTTGAGTTGCAGGTTGCTGACCCTGAGTTGAAAGGTCTAGCTAACTCTGCTTAGAGTGAAGAAGAGTCAGCCGGTGCTTCTACTTGTTATTATGTAAAGTCAGGAGTACTTATGAGGAAGTGGAGACCCCCAACAGCATCAGCCGACTGTGAATGGGAGGTTGTACATCAAGTTGTCATCCCTCATGTTTGTAGGCAGGATATCATTAGAGTGGCTCATGATTCCAGTTTGGCAGGACACCTTGGAGTGAGGAAGACTGTGGCACACATTTTGAAACACTTCTACTGGCCAGGTATCTTCAGGGATGTTTCCTGGTATTGTAGGTCTTGTCACACCTGTCAAGTTGTGGGGAAGTGTAATCAGACCGAAAAGGTTGCACCTCTAGTTCCCATTCCTCCTTTTGAGGCGCCTTTCACCCGTGTGTTGGTGGATATTGTGGGCCCTCTTCCTAAGACTTCTTCAGGATTTTCTTATGTGTTGACCCTCATTGATATGGCTACTCGTTATCCTGAAGCCATTCCACTTAGAAATATCTCAGCAAAGAACGTGGTTAAGGAAATGCTGGGGTTCTTCACAAAGTTTGGTCTGCCCAAGGAGGTACAGTCAGACCGGGGAAGTAATTTCATGTCAAATGTTTTCAAGCAGTCTCTGAAAGAGTTAGGCATCACCCAGATCACATCTTCAGCTTACCATCCCCAGACCCAAGGAGCATTGGAGAGATATCATCAAACACTCAAATCGATGCTCAAGAAATACTGTTTGGAACATCAGAAAGACTGGGATAAAGGTCTTCCATTTGTCGTATTTGCCGCAAGAGAATCTCCAAATGAATCACTGGGCTTCTCACCTTTTGAACTACTGTTTGGCCATGAAGTAAGAGGACCCCTTAAGCTACTCAAGGAATGCTGGCTGTCGGAGGAAGATGATGTCAACCTGCTGGAGTATGTGATGAAGTTCAAAGAACGGCTGTCCACTGCTTTACAGCTGGCAAGAGAGAATTTAGGAGCTGCCCAGGAGAAGATGAAGACTTGGTATGATAAGAAGTCCAGGTTACACCACTTTCAGCCAGGAGATCAGGTTTTGATTCTGCTACCGGTTCATGGGCAACCTCTTCAAGCCAAGTTTAGTGGTCCTTATTTCGTGGAGAAGAAACTCAGTGATGTCAACTATGTCATCGCCACACCGGATCGTAGAAAGAA
This sequence comes from Coenobita brevimanus, assembly GCF_032717465.1. Taxonomy (NCBI): domain Eukaryota; kingdom Metazoa; phylum Arthropoda; class Malacostraca; order Decapoda; family Coenobitidae; genus Coenobita; species Coenobita brevimanus. Next base: position 40,064,996 of record NC_136966.1, read on the forward strand.
CAAGCAACTATGTCACATCAACATGATAAAGTTATATCACAGGCGGGACGAAAATAATCCAGTCTGCACTGTAGCTGTTCCACCCGAGTCTGCAAGTGAAGCTCTCCCATGCAGTATGAGCCTGAGTGATAGTTTGGGGAAGAATCCTGATATCATGAATGATCTCCAGACTAAGCTTTCTCATCTACCTCCCGAGGAAAGGCAGGAGTTTTCGGCATTACTGCAGGAGTACCCGCAAGTGTTCCGTGCCACTCCAGGAAGAACTACTGTGTTGATGCATGATGTCGATGTTGGAGACGCAAAGCCAATTAAACTGCCTCCTTACCGTGTGAACCCAGTGAAAGTTCCTCTCATCCAGAAAGAGCTTGGCTACCTGTTGGACCACAAGATGACTGAGCCCTGTCAGAGCGAGTGGAGTTCTCCCGTCACTCTAGTTCCTAAGCCAGGTGGGTCACAGCGGCTTTGCATTGACTACAGACGTGTTAATCAGATAACCAAAACAGACACTTACCCTCTCCCTCGTGTGGAAGATTGCATAGACAAGATCGGAAAGGCTAGGTACATACGTAATTTGATTTGTTAAAGGGATACTGGCAAGTACCTATGACTGAACGTGCTAGGGAGATCTCATGTTTTGTAACACTAGGAAAGACCTTTGCATGTTCTGTAATGCCATATGGTATGAAGAATGCACCAGCCATATTTCAGAAGCTTATGAATGTTGTAACAGAGGGTTTGGCAGGGTGTGTTGTTTATATTGATGATGTATTAATCTTCAGTGACAACTGGAAAGATCACCTATGCCATGTCAGTAAATTTCTTGAGTGTTTGGTTCAGGCTAATCTTGTAGCTAATTTATCAAAGTGTGAGTTTGGTCACGCTAAAGTTCAGTACCTTGGGTATGTAATTGGTGATGGACATGTTGCACCACCAGCAGCTAAGGTTCAGGTTATAAGTGATCTTCCCAGATCTCAAGTAGGAAAGAGCTACAAAGATTTTTGGGAATGGTAGGTTATTACAGGAGATTTGTTCTTAACTTTACAATTCTTGTATCACCACTTACAGACCTACTGAAAAAGGGAGTTAAATTTGTCTGGACAGATAACTGTGAATCCTCTTTCAACAAACTTAAAGCTATCCTATTAAGTCAGCCAGTGCTCTCTACTCCAAATTTTGCTAAGCCTTTTAAGACGGCTGTTGATGCAAGTGATACAGGAGCTGGGGCTGTTTTGCTGCAAGAGGATGATCAGGGTATTGAACACCCTGTATCTTATTACAGTAAGAAGCTCACTCCACCTCAAAAGAACTACTCAACTATTGAGAAAGAGCTTTTGGCCTTGATTTTGGGTTTACAGCATTTTTCATTTTATTTGTGTTCTGGTTTTGACCCCATAGTCATTTATACCGATCATAACCCACTGAAATTCCTTAGTAAGTTTAAAGATAAAAATCAGAGATTGACAAGATGGAGTCTACTTCTTCAGGAGTATTCATTAGACATACAACATGTCAAGGGGAAAGAAAATGTTATTGCAGATTGCTTATCTAGACTTTAGACAGATTGTTTTAGAGTAATAAGAAATTTCCTTTGTAAATTTCTTTTTCTTTGTGGGGAGGTGTTACATAGCCTATGATTTCATCATCCTTTGTGTAATTCTAACGTACAGTGTGCTGCCTGTTTGATCACGAGCGTGTTCTACCTCACTCCCCCCTTCTACCGTTATAGTAGAGTAAGTCGTTCTTTCTGTAGTTCAGAGCGGGATTGTAAACTCTTTGTCCCCATGGCTTCATTTGCACGTCCTTCTTACAAGTTGTATCAAACTCTGCTGGCCCCTATATAATGAGCTCAGTCTCTGCGTTACTGCCACTTAGATCTACTCCTCATTTTGTTCACATCTCTGTCCTCCCCTGTACAGTTATTATTGTGAGTGCTCAGGAAGTCTCCAAACATCTAGCAGCTGTGTAATTTGAGTATAACTGTTATTGCATTTTTCCTTGTACTGTGTAGCATAAGGTGTTAATTTGTAGGCCTAGTGAGGCTTTTGTGATTCATGTAACGTTCTTCCTGTCAGTCATTTTTGATAATATTTTGTATCTGTAATAATTTATCTTGCATTAACTGAGCATTACCCAGTGTATTTTCATTTTATCAGGGCTGACTTAGGTAAATTTACTTTTGCTAATTTCGTGTTAATAGAGGCTATTGCAGTTAACCATATATTTAACCTGTTTTTTGCCATTACATTATCCTTATGAGTCCTGAATGTTTTGTTGTTAGTTTGAGCATTAAACTTTAACTTGTAATTTTACCTAACTCTTTTGTTTTGAACCTGGAACTTTACGGGACAGTAGCGATTTTTAGTATTCTCACTTAAAGTGTACATTATCTTTCGCTGTTCTGTAACAATATATATATATATATATATATATATATATATATATATATATATATATATATATGTATATATATATATATATATATATATATATATATATATATATGTATATATATATATATATATATATATATATATATATATATACATACATATATATATATATATATATATATATATATATATATATATATATATATACAACCCTTAATTCACGCGAACTTTTTTCGCGCGATTTCGATTATCCACGAATTTTTCGTACAATAATTAAAGCAAAATTATAGTATTCAAATAAGTAATTTCAATATATAAGAGAAATAAATAAAATATAAAAAATGCCTACCTGCTGCCCGTGTGCACACATATATGTATGTGTGTGTGTGTGTGTGTGTGTGTGAGCATGGGAGATCGGTCTACCACGCACCACACAGTCAGTTTGAATCCGACGGTCGAACCATGCATGACTTGCAAATCGTTATTTGTGGCTTATTTTTCTGCCTTCCAGTAATTGCTTGCCTTGTCTGTCAATGGGGCATAAGCGTAGTGCTAGTGATGCATGTGGTAACACATCAAAACTGACTTGTAAAGTGATGTTGCTGACAGAGAAAGTTAAAGTGTTGGACAAACTTCAGGGAGGAATGTCAGCGACAGTTCTCCGTCAGGACGATTCCCCGTCATTTATTTACATACCAGTTTATTTAGCAAGTACAGTACACTAGTTTTTTACTTATATGAGTTATAAAATCCTCCTGAAAATTAGTTTTTAAAGTATTAATTAATCAATAATAAGTATATTAATTGAATGACGGGGAATTGTCCATGTTTTGACGGAGAATTGACTTGATGGTGAATTGTCTCAGAACCGTATGTTTGGGGTGAGTCAACTGTTCATACAATAAAGAAGGAGAACGTAGCATACGGGAGACAGTGAAGGCTAGTGCACCAGACTGTGCTAAAGTGTCTCCACCTACGCCTGTGAATTGTCTTGTAACCGCATGTTTGGGGTGAATACGTCAACTGTTCATACAATAAAGAAGGCAGAATGTAGCATAGGGGAGGCAGTGAGGCCTAGTGCACCATACTGCTGAAGTGTCTCCACCTACGCCTGTGCCTGTCAGGTTTCAGTTTTAAATTTGTTACATTGTTGTTTTCAATACTTTATGCTAGTTTATAAGGTGTATGCAGTGCATAAACAGTATTATTCAGATGTAAAATAGATATAGACATGCGTAATTATGTGCACACAAGGGCAGAACATATACGCGAATTTACCACATACGCGAAGGGTCTGGGAACCTAACCCTCGCGTGAATTAAGGGCTTACCTGTATATATAAACATATATATACATATATATATATAAACATATATATATATATATATACTGTACATATGTGTGCATTTTCGTACACTGAAGAACGAGGGTTCGCACCCCGCCAGGGTAATAAACTTTGGGAGCGTTCTTCACACCATGTACTGCATTGGCGGGCACAAGAGGAGCTGTGGTTGAACCAGTGTCGCATGCTATAAAGTATGCTTGCATCCAGTCAGCTCGGCGGGCCAATTACACTTGGTTCACAGACTACACACACATCCAAAGCCATTCCAACACTACAATTAAACTTACATGTACTTCTCACCCTACATACAATCTCTACTAGACAGCCTAAGCCACTTGGTAGAGTTACATTGGCTGTATCGTCCCCACTTTGGTTGGGATAGGCCGGTCTTGCAGTGGACACTCAAACGGCTGATGAGATTATATGAGATGAGATGAGTTAATATATATATATATATATATATATATATATAATGAGCATGATTTCATAAATTAAGATGACTATCCAACATTGGATTCACTGATCCACATTCCCCGTAAAAAGTATGTTATACTGAAGGTTTACTGTAATACAGTAAACCCTCATTATGCAATGGGGTTCTGTTCCTGAAAACCCCATCATAAAGCAATCCATCCATCGTATAGCAATCCCATTATAACATGGAGTCAATGGGGATACGTTCCCAGACATGCCTAAACTCTCACATACACACACCTTAGCACTCACATACATGAAATATCCTTATGTTTAAACATTTAAAGTAACACATTAATAGTGAATAAAGAGAAAAAAGCATGAAAACTACAGTATACAGTAGATCTTTACCTTTACTGAAGCAAGCAAAGGTTGTTTATGTGGTTCCTAGACAATTCGCCATGAAGTCAACAATTCGTCATCATAATATGGACGTTCCCAGTCAGGACAATTCCCCGTCATTCTATAAACATACTTATTACTGATTAACTGATACTTTAATAACTAATTTTCAGGGGGCTCTATCAAAGTCTATTTTCATTCAATAGCATTTGCTCTGGATATCATTAGTAAGTTGCACTTTTAGACAATATTTAACTTGTTTCTACCTTGCTGCAGTTGACTCTGAATTATGTTCTAGCACCACCCACAGCTGTTTTCATTAATTTCCACTGGTACTACAACATCCTGGGTATATTTTAAAACGACTTTGAAGAGGTACAAGTACAGTACTAAAAAACTAGTGTACTTCCTAAATAAACTGATATGAAAATAAGCGACGGGGAATCATCCTGACGACAAAAAGTCCCGATGGCGAATTGTCTTGTTATTGTTGTGATGGCGAATTGACTTGATGGCGAAATATCCCGAAACATTTATATAGACATAACATGAAGATTATTTGTATAATTCCAAAGTATGTCGATCGTTCACTTAAGGTAATTAGGCATTTATATAAATGCCAATGTCTCGTATGTAGCCTTATGCTAAGATGAAGGATCGATCATAAATCAGCTGATTCACGTTTCAATATATCATTATTTTTCATTTAATGCCCATGATTTGATGCCATATTTTACATTTACTATATAAACAATAAACCACCATCACTTTTATAACTTACATAATTAAAAAACTAGTGTACTTGCTAAATAAACTGATACGTAAATAAATGATGGGGAATCGTCCTGACGGCGAATTGTCCCTACTCGGCCTCACAGTCACAGGGACTCACAGCCCTCACTCATCAATGTCAGAACTGCCTGGATGGGCAGGGCTGGCTGGCAGGGCAGGGCTAGCTAATGAGGCTGGACCGGTGGACAAGTGTGTGTGGTCTAATGCCGACAGTGTGAGGACGTTTTTGTTGCGTTTGCACATTCGCTGTTCACTGAGCCGCGGATGATCCATCGTTGTTGCAAATCGTTCCCATTGTATAGTGGGCATAGGGTACTAAAATTTTGACATTGTATAAGCAAAATATCATACAATGAGGCATTGTATAATGAGGGTTTACTGTACTGCACCTAACAATTAGGATGTTGAAAAAGAGTTATGAAGTAAAATACAAGAAACAGGAAGTCTTATTTGTTTTTGACTGTAGAGAAGCAATAAGGCCACTCACTTGTACTTCATCTTAGCATCACACTTATATCTCTGAGGACTGCGGTCCACCAACACAAACATTGCTTGTGTCCGATCTGTTACTGTCTGCACTAGCCAGTGTGTCATTTGTCCTGCCAGATGGTGCCAAAAAAAGAAAAGAATTACCATTCTGTAAACTTATACATCAAAATTAGTAATGGAAAACCTCTCTAGTCTTTTTTTTTACAGTATACAGTATCGAATATACTCAATAGCTAAATTTTCTGCATAAAACAGTATATTGCATTTTAGTATAGTATAGTATAGTATAGTATAATATAGTATAGTATAGTATAATACAGTACTGTACTGGCAAGAAGTGAGGGAAAGGCAAGTGGCAACAGGTACCTCTACCTGCAGTACTGTACTTGTGCCCCTTGCTAGTCCTCCCACAAAGCATCCCATTGGTGAATAAGTCACAAATGCATGAAATACATATATAGAGGGAACAGGGAAACAACTGCATGTATTCTCTCATTTACCCAAAATATACCTTGCCATGAATAACAAGACATAACTAAAACTGGTTCACACTAAATCTGTTCAATAGAGTGACAATTTTACTACTCTATTCTGACAAATGCCAGGTGAGAACCCCTGCACTGATGGGGTCAAATGCAAGTTTTATTCAGACTCATTCAAAACAATGACTCATTTTATTCTTGATACAGCCAGATGACATTATTTAGCTAAGTAGAGACCCTCTGAAGTGAAGGAATCAACTTACATACATATTACATCCTTGGAAGATTCTCCTTCTCACCTCAGGCCTCCAACTTGTAATAAATTTTACTCTTCCGCTCCCTCATCATAAGTGCCATTTTAAAACAAACAAATACGTCATGATCTCTTCTTACACATACACAACTCTCTCTTCTGCCTTTCTACTTCCTCATTTCCAATGCTCCCCAATAACTTTCTTCTTCTTTTTTTTTTTTTAAATAACAGAACAGAGGAAGGAAAAACAAATGAATAAAAAAAAAAAAAATCCATGCACCAGATGACTGGTGTCCGCTGTTCATAAAATATCTGTAACATTTAGACTTGAACAGCAGTAGGTTGAAGTCTGGAGGGAAACAACTCTGGGGAAGCGAGTTCCAGAGAGATGCAGTTCGGGGAATGAAAGAATTCTGATAGGCAGAAGTTCTGCAGTATGGCTGAGTGACATTCCAGTCATGAGCGCTGCCAGCTGCCCGTGTAGCACGAGGGAAGGCATGGAGAGGTGGCTCCATGGACGCAACTTCGACTGAGCATTTGCTGTAAAAATATCTGTAAAATAACGCAAGGCAGGCAAGATTCCTTCTTACTTGTAGGGGAGGTAGTTTATTAGTAATAGCAGGGTTATTAATAATTCTAACAGCCTTGTTCTGAATTTTGTCTACTTGTTTTAATGCAACATCTCCACATCCGCTCCACAAGGGTGAGCAGTATTCAAGCTGAGAGCTTATAATGATAACTAACTGCTCGTCAGTGAAGAAGTTACGGACTCTGTACAATAATCCAAGTTTCTTTGAGGCAGTTTTAGCAAGTGATCTGACATAAGAGGTCCAGCTGAGGGCACTGTTAAGCGAGACGCCGAGAATTTCAATACTTTTGGAAATGGGAATATTTGTAGCATTGAAGGTAACATACAATTCTGGCAATATCTTCCTATATAATAAACTGTATATATTTAGTTTTACTAGCATTAAATGAGACAAAGTTGTTTTGTCCCCATTCACTGATCACGGATAAGTCTTGATTTAAAGAGATGGCTGTACTGAGGTAAGCGTTAGAGATATTGGACTTTGCAAATGCATGTGAGTGTGAATGAACTATGAAGTGTTGAGTCATCTGCATATAAATGGATGGGATTGTGAGTGACAGATAAGAGATCATTAATATGAACGAGGAACAGGGTTGGTGCCAGAACTGATCCCTGCGGCACGCCGGCGTTAACTGATTGGAAAGTGGAATATACATTATCTACTTTTACTCTTATTTTTCTATTGCTGAGATATGAGGAAATCAAAGGAACAAAAGAGTTTAGTCCATAGCAAGGGAGTTTGGACAACAGGGAACGGTGCCACACACTGTCAAAAGCTTTAGGAATATCCAGGGCTACTGCATGAGTTTCACCATGTAGAGCAACTGACTGATGGATGGTATGAGTTAGGAGATTGAGTATGTCAATGGTGGATCTTTCTTGGCAAAAACCATATTGTCTATCACTAATTAAGTTGTTGGATTCAAGATGTTTAACTATGTGCTTATTAATTACAGTTTCAAAAACCTTACCAAGAGAAGATGTGACAGCTATTGGTCTGTAATCAGAGGGGTCAGAGGAACTTCTTTTCTTTGGAATTGGGTGGATATTGGCTTCTTTCCACGAATTAGGGAATGAAGAAGTACGTATGCATAGTCTAAATAATTTTGCAAGAACAGAGACAAGTTCTGGGGAACTCTTTTTCAAAACAATTGGTGGAATTCCATCTGGGCCTGGAGCTTTGTTGGTAGGTAATTGTCTAGGATGGATTTCACACACCTTGTCTGTATCTTAACCCCTAAAACGCGGATCGTCGCTTTTGCGACGGTCGGCCCAAAGGACAGAACGTCGGATCGTCGCGTTTGCGATTTGAGTTAATTTTGAATAACCGCGGGCAAGCAGGCTCCAGCTGGTATTGTCTATCAGTACTGCCACCTGTGAGCTATGTTTAGCACACTTGACCTTTGTACTACTGACCTCGGTTGTTGCCAAGTATAATTTTTTTTACCTACCCACGCACCGATGCGCAGCCCTCCCTCGTCGTGTGATATGGCAACGCGCGGACGGCTCATACGTGTCAATCTGCGCCGTCATCTCGCAAGCACTTTCTGCTATTGGGAAACGCTTGTTTCTCCAGTTGTCACATTGTGATTTTTTTGCGCGGTTTGCCCCTGATTAGCGTCAGTCCACGCGAATCTTCCACGGTGACACCATGTCAAATTCAAGCTCTTCCAAGTCTGTGCCTTCCAGCCCTCCGAAAAAGGGTTTTGTGACCTCAACCCCCTTCAAAACCTTACCAGGAACTGCTAAGGGACTGAGTGACTCTGCAATAGCCAGTGAACTATTGAAAGCTTCGATGGATTATGGGAGTGACGTTGGTGTTTGGTCAAGCCTGGGAGAGTCTGACACGCAATCGAGTGCTGAGTCTGTGCCAGAAGTGACTGTTTCAGTGCCCGAAGTGAGTGTTTCAGTGCCAAGCACCTCAACAGGCAAGGCTCCTGTGAAAAGGGGCTTGGAATATGGGAAGGGGGCAAAGAGGAAAAGGAGTGGTGACCCAAGCTCACTGCCATTGTCCCCTACGCCACGTCACGCCACCGCCAGCCCACCACGCACTCCCAGCCCCATTCTCTCGTCCTCCTCTTCTGCTGCCCTGTCTCCTGAGTCTGCAGAGTCGCCTTCACCACCTCGAAAGGGAAGTAGACGTTCTACTTTACGTAGTAGAGGTTTTCGTAGGCCCAGTGTTCGTGTTGGTAGAGCTAGAACTTTGTCCCCTAGTGTAAGGCTAGCTCGTAAGGAAACTCGCACTAGGCAACTCGCCAGTCACGCCACCGCGAGTGACCTTGAACCCTCTGATAATGTCCCCACCACCACTACACCAACACGACCTAGGACAGCCTCTGCCTCAAGCACTGTCTCACCGCCTGCCTCACCCACTCCCACACGACCTGCCTCACCCCCCGCCGCCCCCAGCACCTCACAGCCTAGGCAGGGCACTCTTGATGCCTTCGTGTGGTCAGAGGGCTCAGATTTTGTGCTGGAGGATCTGCCCTTTGATGACAGTGGGTGTGGAGTTCAGGCTGACTTCCCTGTCGACGAGGATGGTGAATGCTTGGACTACCTGTTGGCCTTCCTTGACAACGAGGTAATGGAGCAGATTTGTACCGAGACAAACAGATACGAGGGGCAATCTGCTGCAGTTCGCGAAGGAGAAGGTGAGGCGGCAACGCCATCCACGTCGCGGATGGCAGCATGGGTGCCTCTAACGATCAGGGAACTTTTTGTATTTATTGGGTTGATGTTATTGATGCCCCACAATTGGAAACATAAGCTGGAGGAATACTGGAGTTCAGACGATCTTTGCCCAACACCAATTTTTAATAAATACATGAGCCGCGATCGTTTTAGGCAGCTCATGACTTACCTTCACTTCGCGAACAATGATGAGCCTTCCCGAACTGACCCATTATGGAAAGTGAGGGGAATCCTGAACTTGATCAAGGATAAGTTTACGAGGTTCCTGCGCCCTTTCAAGAAAGTGGTGATTGACGAGTCCTTGGTTTTGTTCAGGGGCCGTCTTCGGTTTGTGCAGTATATTCCAAGCAAACGGCACCGCTTTGGAATCAAGTTTTTCGTGCTGTGTGACTGCAAGACGGGGTTCATCTTAGACTTCGTGAGAGAAATTACCAATATGCCGGGAATCGAACCCGGGACTCTCAGGTGAGAGCCAGGCAGCATACCACTACACCACGACCAGGTAAAAGTTAACTCACGTTGTCACAATCTTGTAACCAACGTCCCTCCGCCCCCACTGTGGGCATCAAGAGGATGAGTTAACCCCCTGGCACTCGGGCAAGTAGATGCTTTTAATCTATCCCAAACACTTACGGCAAGTCAGAATGAAGAGAGAACCTGTATTTTTTTTCACAGGAAAAATCATCAGAGAAATTACCAATATGCCGGGAATCGAACCCGGGACTCTCAGGTGAGAGCCAGGCAGCATACCACTACACCACGACCAGGTAAAAGTTAACTCACGTTGTCACAATCTTGTAACCAACGTCCCTCCGCCCCCACTGTGGGCATCAAGAGGATGAGTTAACCCCCTGGCACTCGGGCAAGTAGATGCTTTTAATCTATCCCAAACACTTACGGCAAGTCAGAATGAAGAGAGAACCTGGTCGTGGTGTAGTGGTATGCTGCCTGGCTCTCACCTGAGAGTCCCGGGTTCGATTCCCGGCATATTGGTAATTTCTCTGATGATTTTTCCTGTGAAAAAAAATACAGGTTCTCTCTTTAGACTTCGTGATTTACACCGCCAGCAATGTCGATTTGGACAAGACTGACCCCCTTGAATTCTCTGGTTCTGTGGTGAAAGTGCTTTTGGAAAAGTACTTTGGCGAGAATCATGTCCTGTATACGGACAATTACTATACAGCTCCTAAACTCGCCAAGTACCTTTCTGAACACGGCGTCGGATCCTGTGGCACTGTCAGGAGCAATAGGGCACACTACCCTGCCTTCCCCGAGGCTGGAAAGTCAAAGCGGGGAGACAAGCACCTGAAGAAATCTGACAAGATGCTTGCGATCAGGTGGCATGATAAGAGAGTCGTGAATGTGCTCACCACAGTACACAAGGGGGAAATGCTGGCCACAGGGAAGGTCGACAGAAGGACTGGCGAGCCTGTGATGAAGCCTGATGCTGTCATTGACTACAACGTCAATATGCGGCTGGTGGACAAGTCTGACATGATGATCGGAGAGATAGACTGCCTGAGGAAGAATCGTCGTTGGTACAGGAAGGTGTTCTTGCACCTGATTGATATGTGCATGCTGAACGCCTTCATCCTGTATAAAATCAAGAACAGGAAGCCAGCAAACTACTCTCTCCGAAGATTTTCTAAGACTTGTGTCTACCAGCTGCTTCAGCGTTATGGCCAGGTACTTGCAACAGGTCCCAAACGCCACCCTCAGACACCTCCAGACCACCTACAGTGTCAGGCCTACTTTCAGCGACACCGCCTGGAGCCACTGCCTGCCGCTGCCAAGAGGGGAAAAGCACTGAGGAGGTGTCATGTGTGCAGCCACACTACCAGACAGGACAGAACCTTTAGGCGCACCTCCTTGCAGTGCAAAGAGTGCAAAATTCCCCTCTCTGCTTACCCGTGTTTCTTTGACTACCACAGCCTGACTAGATTTTGAAAATAAGGGTAAGATTCTTGGAAATAATACTGAGAGTGACAGTGATACTAGTGTTTAGTTTTCTTTTACGTACTGACAGTGACAGCCTGATGAGTGTAAATTAGTGTATGTACTTGTAAAAGCACTGACAGTGACAGTGTTTTTTGGTGTAAATAATTGTACATAGTAATAATATAAGTATTGAGAGTGACAGTCACTCCAGTGTAAGAAGTTGAAAGCATATGTTCCTATTCTATGTTCTGACAGTGACAGTTTGTTGTGTAGAAAATATTATTTTTATAACAATGGACAGTGACACTGATGAATAAGGCAAAAAACGGACAGCTACAGTGAAAGTGAGCGATAGAAATGAAGTGCGAGTGGCCGACCGGAGCGAGAATAAAGTGCCTGCCGTAAGGCTGAATAAACTCGCGCCGCGGTGGTCTTCCTCAGTCCCGATCCACAATACTGGCAGTGACAGTGATTTTTATGGCCGTAATAGTGACATGCGAACGTTTGCGAAGTACTATGATGGAAAATAATGTAGTATACGTGTTTTTAGCCGTGAAAAGGCAAATGTGACAATAGTGACGGGAAGATCGCTGCAGCGCTGCATGTCGGCCGTGCGCTCCGTTCATTTTAGCCTTATTTTCAGTGCTTATTGTACAAATACGGATTCCAAACAACCTGTACGTTGTTGTATAAAGTGTACTGCGACAGACTGAGGCTGTGGTAGAAAGAAAACCGGGTTTCTGGAGGTGTGAAAGTGAAGACTTTGTTACCCAACTTTGCAAGTCTTCACAAGTCCTTTGGTAGTCCATGAAGGCTCAACATGTGTCTCAGGAGAAAGCTGAATGTAAGTACTATATGCCATAAAAATTTTAATGCTCTAGGGTTAATCTCTGATTTTTGGCAAATATTTTCCCACAGGTACTCAGACCCCGCTACAACCCCGCCACAGCGGGGGGATCGGCCGTACACAGCCGCGTTTTAGGGGTTAAGTGGAACAATGTCGGGAGAGGCAAGTTCTAGTGCTGGAACATTCTGGTTGGCTTCCTCTAAGGTAGAATTTCTGGCAAATGTATTGGCAAAGATATCTGCTTTCCCACGCGGGTCATTAGTAATGTTGCCATCTGGAGATTTTAGTGGGGGAATGGATGATGACTTGTTGAAGTTATTATTGAAAGAATTGAGAGTTGACCAGTATATTCTATTGTCATTAGGGTTGTTAAGTAGTTTTGTTGCTTGGTTTTGAAGGAAGTTTGATTTAGCAAGATTTATTACAGCTTTTGCATGGTTTCTAGCAATTTTAAATTGAGAGAGTGATTCAGATGTTTTTTATTTCAAGTAATAGTTATATGCTGAAGACTTTTGGGCTGTTGCTCTGGCACAGTTGCTATCAAACCATTTTGGAGAGTTCGATCTTTTAGTGAATTGTTGACTTGGTATGAATAAATCCATACCAGCTAGTATTAAATCGCAAATGTGGGACTGGGTAGAATTGACATCGCTAGAGAAGAAAGACTCCCATGAAATGTCAGCAAGATAATTTCTAAACTCGTCCCAGTTTGCCCTATCAAAGTGCCATCGGGTCACCCTGACAGGTTCAGAATGGGGAGGTTTGGGGGGCTTTGATGAGATTGTGGTCAGAGGATCCAAGTGGAGACAATACCTCTATCCTGTAGTGATCTGGATTATTTGTCAGGAACAGATCCAAAAGATGGGCATTATGGTTAGGATTATCTGGTATTCTGGTTGGTTGCTTTACCAGTTGTGTGAGATTAAACGATTCTGCAAACAGCTCGCACTCTAGACCAGCATCGTCAGTCCTGGCAGAGTGCAATAACCATTCAACAATATGTACGTTAAAATCACCCAAGATGGTAATTTCGGTGTTAAGGGCAAGATTAAGGTTACTCAACTGTGTGGAAATGGAATCAAATACACTAGGTTCAGAAGAAGCGTTGGGGGAGCGATAAACTACACAGACATATTTGGTGATATTTTGATAGTTTAGTTTATACAGTGAGTAATCAAAACCGCGTGAAGTGAAGTTTAAAATGGTGTCAACTGCATATTGGGATTTGATATAACAACAGGTGCCACCCTTATTACGGAAGTTTGTGAGGAGATTGTAACCAGGAAAAGAAATATGGGGATATTTCAGTAGACGGTGAGATTTGTGGTTCTGTGAGGAATAAGGCCAGAGGGGATATGGACTGCAGGAAAAAATGGACTGAATTTAAGTTGGCATTAAGCCCACGGATGTTGAAGAATAAGGCGGCATTTTCACTTCTCCGCTGATGAGCATGACCTGAAATCGCATTAGTTGCTGCCGGCACAGTCGCTTGATGCCAGGAGGACCCTGTGCCGCCAGCCCTACCCTGCCAGTGGTGGCAATCCGAGGTACCACCTCTTTTGAAAGTAAAATTGCAGTGGCCATTGCTAAGAGAGTGGAATAGAGGTGTGATGTCTTATGTGCATGTAGTGTAGTGTAGACAGTTGAAGGTAGAGGTATTAAGAGAGTATGCTGGCCTACTCTCTGTGTAAATGAAAGCACTGAAAATGTTCAGCAAAGGGGGATGGTCAGGATCAAGTCCTGAGGGCTGGTGAAACGGGAGCTCCAGCTCTCCCTATCACCAGCTCGCCATCCACCTCGGGAGTACTGCCCTGTTCGACTGGTGCTACAGTCTATTCCACATTTATTCCTCTACTTACTTCCTCAACCCAAGCATTTGCCTCAGTATCATTTTTCCCCTTCACCACAGCCCTTCTCACATGCTTCTTCACTTCTTTAATTTCACCTGCATCATACCTACCTGTAGTGCTATAATTTTAAGTATTAGTGTAAGTTAGTATATGCTAGTTTTGTAGGTGTAATCTTAAGCTTAGGTAATTTATAAATATAGCTTGGACTGTTCATGATTTAACCGTTAAGTTCTATATTCAGGTTTAGTCTTAGTTGATATTCATAATGTGAACATGATCCTGATACTGATGGTACCAAACTGAGTACTGGTGTGAATATGATTAATGTCTATACATAATGAACCATCCGTTTCAACAAAGAAGTATAACCGCGGAAATTTTAGTAGGGATTAAAAATCGCGAATGTCTTTCTTCGTATTCTGATCTAGAGATTTACCTGCTGAAGTCAAGAGTAATCCCCTTTTGAACTATGCAGTGGTGAGCTGAGAGTGTCTGAAGTAAGATTGTTGAAGGTAATCATTAGTGACGCTTGAAATTCACGTTATTGGAGTCTTTTTTACAGTCACGTAGGCATATAAACCGACACGGTAATAAAACTGTTTGAAGTCCTAATTGATTTGGCTTCGTTATGATTAAAGTTCCTGCACGCTTAGTGCAAAAATTTTAAACATCATAAGTCATTTATCTACGTACGTTAAGTGCAAACGAATATCTCATACTTTTTGGAGATCTAGTAGAAAAAAATATATTACAAAGTAATCAGCTAAAGTTGTAGCCGAGTCCCGAACACTGTCTTGATGAGTATAAAAAAGCACGGGGCAGCGACAACCGCCAGACCGCCGCTCCTCTTCATCGTTACAGGTTAGTGCCCGAATTCTCACCTCTCCCCCTCTCTCCCTCGTGTGATAAGTCCTCATATAGGTAAGTTAAATTTGTGATATTTCCCCTGAACCCACTTGCACTAATTAATGAGACCGTCACTTCTCTTCATCATTACAGAGATTGTCTGTGCAAGCCACTGCCAAACACCTCACATTAAATCACCCCCCCCACCCTTTTTTCTTAGTTCATGTAGCCTAAGTAACGAATATATCGGCTGGTCCATTTTAACTACAGTCCATCTGATCACTGTTCATATAATTATTTTAATTTTACTGCATATGATTCTTGAGTTATACGAGTTTAAACTTAAGAGAATATCTTGGTGGTAATCTTTGAATCTTCCTGAAGAGTCCAACTGTGACCACGGGATAAATATATCAAGGTGTATCAGTATTCTTTTAATCTTCCCGAAGAGTCCAACTGTGACCACAGGATTAATATACAGTATCTATGTGTATCAATATTCTTTCAATATTAATTTAGCTTGCAAAGTTTCATATTTCTAGTGATGTAGATCCTCATTATTATTTTGTTTGGGTTCATTCACAATTTGAAGAGTAATCTGTCTCAGTTCTTAATGCTTAGTAAATCTTAGGTTAAGTTATTTCAAGTCTGAGTTTTGCTTTCCTCCAAGGAGTGGTACACACATGATTGTGTGGCCCGCAAGATGTGCTAATATCTAACTACTCACGCCCTCTCTAATAAGATCACGTTATCACATTTCCCATAAACTCTAATAAGATCACACTACCTCATTTCCCATAAATTCTCAAATAAGATCACGCCACCACATTTCCCATAAACTCTAATAAAATCACGCAACCTCATATCCCGTAAATGAGATCACGCCACCCATTTTCCGTAATCTCTAATATTCCCAGCATTACACTGGTGTCATTAGCGGTGACAAAATCTCTGAGCATTACACTGGTGGCTCTAAAAAGTTTTCGTCGTTACATACCTACAGCTAGATGTATACAGTACACTAGATTCTTTTTCATCTCTTCCAGTAATTTTTCCACTTTTACCTTCCATCTTTCTCTCCATGCATCTGACTCTGGGCACAATGTTCTCTAAGGTCCAGCAGTCCTCCTATATGCCTCACACATTCACATATCACCATTTCAGAACTAATACCCACCATCCATACTGAACACACGCCAGGTGTTTTTGTGATAACATGTGGGTGGGTTTTGTGGAAAGTCATTAAAGTTTATCTTAATGAAATTCAAATCATCAAACCGTTCCCTGCCCCAGCTAGGGACTGAATTTGCATCCTATCACACAACAGGTCACCTCAACCACTTGCTAATTCTATCTTATCCTTAGCATGGTATCATGCCATAATGAGAAACATGAGTTCTCCCTTCCTCCTTCCACTTACAGTATACCTGTAACCAACTTCTGGTCCAAAAAGTAAGTATGGTAGACTCTCCCTATAATGGACTAACTGGAATCCATTAAATCCAATGGTCCCTCCCTGAGGTGGGATTTCAAGCACATGTTTGAAAACATGTGAAGGTGGATGGAGTAGTTGGTGAGTGCGGTGTGCCTGCTGAGATAGATGACAATGGCAGTGCTTTAGTGGACATGTGTGCTGGGAAAGGGTTGTTGATAGCCAATACCTTCTTCAGGCACAAAATGATCCACAGGTATACATGGCGAGTGATGAGAAGGGTGGATGGTGAACTGAATGAAAGGAAGGCAATGATTGATTATGTGTGTGTGGATGAAAGGATGCGAAGGTGTGTAATGGATGCAAGAGCATATAGAGGATGGGGGAGTTGTGGTCAGAATCAAGGTCCAAGTAAAACTGAGAAACAGAAGAAGGGAAGGACAGGAGGAAGGAGTAGATGCAAGGAGAGTGGAAAGATTACAAGAGGATGGGAAAAAGAAAGAACATAAGACAGAAGTGGAGGAGTGATTGGGTAAATATGGATTGGAGCAGATGGGGGACGTGGAAGGTGTGTGCAAGATATTTACAGAAGAAATATGTGCAGCACGTGAGGTGGTGTGTGGGGTGAAGAGAAGACGAAAAGGGGTGTAAGAAACAGCATGGTGGAATGAAAAGGTGAAACAGGCTGTGGCACAAAAGAAGAAAGCATATAGTGAGTGGATGAGAAACACAGGCATGGAGGAAGTTGAGAGATGGAAGAGAGAGTTATATGTAGAGAGGTGAAAAGATTAATAAGAGAGAGTAAGAAGAGAGTGGATGAGGAATTTGGAAGGAATTTGAGTGTAAAGTGGTGGGAATGTAAGAAAATGTTCTGGAAAGAGATAAAGAGAGTTAGACAGGGTGGCAATGAAGTTAGTCGGGGAGTGAAAGATAAAAATGGTAGCTTGATAGTGGAGAAGGGAGAAAAAGTGAGCAGATGGAGAGAACACTTTAACCCCTACACCGCGGGCATGTTTACCAATGTTTTGCATGTCCCGCGGGGTTATTCGGGCTCCGGCAGACTCTCAAAAAATATTTGCCAAAAATCAGTTATTAGTCCTAGAATATTAAAATTACATATGCTTATGGCACATACCTTCAGCTTTCTCCTGGAATGTTTGTTGAGCCTTCGTCGGTTACCGTAGGACTTGTGGAGACCTCTGAAGTTGGGTAACGAAGTCTCCACTTTACACTTCCCGACAACCCGTAATACGATTACCACAGCCAGATATTAACACTATAAACACTACTCTATGATTTTCAAGTAGTTTCGGATCCATACTCCAAGAAAAAAAACACTGTGAAAGCAATGAAAATTACGAGCACGTCTGACCGTCGCACTTGCGCTAGTTCGCTCTTGGTACTCTGTCACTTATTATTCATAAAACCTCTCACACTTTATATTTCTATTACTATATCATATTCATATATATCTGGAGTTTTTCTCCACAAGTTTCCTTCAGTAGTATTAGTTTACTGTCACTGAAGTCATTCAATTTTTCATTCAGTAAAATACGTAGAGAGCCACGGATTCACTTTCACTGTTATAATATAAAGTATTTGTACTCATATTCTTAAATTACTAATTACTTACATTACTATTTACATTTTCTATTGTATTTTCAATATTTACCCTTCTATTTCACTTACACTATGTTAGTCACTGTCACTTTCAGTAAGATAAAACTATAATACACTGTTCAATCATATGTACTGAATATCCATTGCTTTCACTTGCTATTTACACATTATTTACACATTATTTCCACATTACTCTCCTTTCCCACTTGCACTTTCAGAACTGCTTCTGGCTGCGGTAATCAAAGAAGCAGGTAACACAGAGGCGAACCTGGCACTCAGCGCACTGCCAAGAGGTGTGTTTGTGCTCAGGTGTGCGGCGGGTGGTATGTGCACACACCAGACACCTGCGGATCGCAGCCTTCCTTTTACCTGTGGCAGGCATTAGCTCCAGTCTGTGCCGATCCATATACGCCCTCTGCTCAAGTCGGTTGGGAAGTGTTACTGGATGGCGCCTTGGAGTTGCTGCTGTCACCCTACCATATCTTTCCAGCAGCTGCTGGACACAAGTCCTGGCGAACAACCTCAGGGAGAAGGACTTGGGTGGCTTGACCTTCATCTTGTACAGGATGAAGGCGTTCAGCATCGTCATATCTATGAGATGCAGAAAAACTTTCCTGTACCACCTAGTATTCTTCCTGAGGCAGTCGATCTCACCAATCATCATGTCGGACTTGTCCACCAGCCGCATGTCGATATTGTAGTTTAACACAGCATCAGGTTTCGTCACAGGTTCGCCTGTCCTACGGTCGACCTTCCCACCGTCTGTCATTTCCCCCTTATGTACAGTGGTGAGCATGTGCACGACCCTCTTGTCATGCCACCGTATTGCCAGCATCTTCTCAGACTTGTGTAGGTGCACGTCTCCTCGCTGCGAGTTTCCTGCCTCTGTGAATTTAGGGAAGTGGGCACGATTACTTTTGACAGTGCCGCAGGAGCCAATGCCATGCTCTGAAAGGTATTTGGCAAGTTTCGGTGCTGTATAATAGTTGTCTGTATACAGCACATGATTCCCACCAAAGTACTTTTCAAGGAGCACTTTCACTACACAGCCTGAGAAGCCAAGGGGGTGTGTTTTATCCAGATCGACAGTGCTGGCTGAATAAATGACGAAGTCAAGGATGTACCCCGTCTTACAGTCGCACAGTACAAAGAACTTAATTCCAAAGCGATGGCGTTTGCTTGGAATGTACTGTACAAACCGGAGACATCCTCTGAACAAAACCAAGGATTCGTCAATGACAACCTTCTGAAAGGGGTGGAAGAATGACATAAACTTATCCTTCATTCTGCTCAGAATCTCCCGGATCTTCCAGAGTGGTTCGGTTTGGGAAGGTACATCGTTGTCGGCAAAGTGCAGGTTTCCCATGATGTTCCGGAAGCGATCTCTGGCCATGTACTTATTGAAGGTGGGTGAGGGTAGTAAGGGGTCCATGGACCAGAATTCTTCCAACTCATGCTTCTTGGAGTGTGGCATGAGAAGCATGAGGGCAAAGAACACATACAGCTCCTGCACTTCCAGCATGGACCACTATTGCATCTTGGCTGCACCTGTACCACTTGCAGCACGTTGCGATTCATACCTGTTGGTCTCATCACATATGTGCTGCATGACTTCGTCATCTAGGAAGGCCAAAAGGTAGTCCACACACTCAGCATTATCGTCAAGTGTGAAGGCAGGCTGTACTCCTGAGGAGCTCTCATCAAAAACTAAATGTTCTGGCACAAAATCGGACCCTTCCGTCCACGCGAAGGCATCCAGGATTCCCTGTCGTGCCGGTGTAGGGTGGGTGGTGGTGGTGGGTGGCTGTGAGGCAGATTTACCCCGTTCAAGGTCACTCGCACTGACCCTGGGTTGCCGTACAGCACTAGCAGCCCTTACTCTAGTTCCAACTCTACTTTTACTTGTCCAGGATTTACCTCTTCCTCTACGGCCTGCCTTCATTGTTGATGCTGGTGGTGACTCCGACGATGAAGACTCCGGAGATAACTCAGCAGATGAAGAGGAAGAAATGAGTGAAGTGGGGCTTGGGGAACGGGGAGGTGAATTAACTCGGGACTCATGGCGGGCTGGGTCACGCGGGGCCATTGTTCTGGGGCTAACACGTCGCCTTTTCACTCCCTTCCCAAATTCCTTCCCTTGCTGCACTAACGGCTCCTTTCCCTTGGAGCTAGGGATAACTTCCGACACTGAAGCACTCGTACTAGCACTTTCTGGCACGATTACCTCACCCGGCTCATCACACGATTCACCCGAATCGTCAAAATCACTATCCATCATCATCATGGACAATTCTGCTAGTTCAAGTGCCACTGCAGAGTCACTAAGTCCTTTCCTGCTTCCCTCACGACTTTTTATGGGTGTAGAGGTCACGGGGCCCTTTGCAATGGGCACAGAAGTGGCAGAAATGGCGGGGCGCGAGTGCGACATGGTTTGACCACAGCGGAGGACAAGGAACTAAATGCCGCGGCTTGTCTGAGAAGGCAAGGGTTGACAATGACACTGAGGCTGACAGCTGCTAACTTACATGCTAATAAATTATTGGTAGAAAGTCTCGGCAATACATAAAGAAATAGGTAGTTCCAGGTGAATGTAAATGTCACTTAGGCTTCTCCCTTCCTTCCTGATATATATTTTTATTACAGACATAGATTACAAGGCATAATTCAAAGGGGAAATTACCGTGGTAATGTAGCGAATGAATGCACGTGAGGTGTTGTCAGGTGATAATTAGCCAATTCCCCGTGTATAACACTATCACTTAGCTTATTTTTTTTGGTATATATTATTTTGTATAAGTATAGGGCATAGGGCTTATTTCAATGGATGAAATCTGTGGAAAATTCCGGGGGAGATTTGCTTAGCGCAGCGTGGCCTGGGAGGTGAGAGGACAGGGTAATGGAGGGCAGGTAGGGAGGGGAGTCAGGAAGGGGGGAAAATCGCTAAAATGTCAACAATGAATGGGAGTACAGACGAGATTTGGAGTGCTGACTAGTGTTGGACATTGGAAGTACTGATAGATGATACAAGCCACCACTTGAAAGCCCGGGATAATTCAAAATAACACAGAATCACAAAAGTGACACCCCGTGGTATGATCCATTGCGACCGAGCGTCACGAACGTGATGCCCCGCAGTTAAGGGGTTAAGGAATTGTTGAACATAGAGAATGAAAGTAATGCGAGTATAAATGGCTGGGGAATGGCTGGGAGAAGAAGGAATGTGAGAAAAGAGGAGTAAATCAGTAGGATGGAAGTTGTAGAAGCAATGAAGAAAGTCAAAATGGGGGAAACCCCAGGAATTGATGGAGTGTGTGGTGAAATGCTGAAGCATGGGGGAGAGATTGTAGTAGAATGGATGTGGAAGATGTGCAGATTGGCCTGGGAGGAAGGTAGAGTCCCGGAGGATTGAAAGTCAGGTATAATTATTCCCCTGTACAAAGGATAATGCGAAATTGAAGTGTGTGGTAAGCATAGGGGCATTTGTAACTTCTTACTGTAATAGGAAAAGTATATGGTACAATACTTTTTGACAGAATTAGGGAAATAACAGACGAATTAGTTGGAAAAGCACAGGGAGGTTTTAGGAAGGGAAGAGGTTGTGTAGATCAGATATTCATTCTTAGATCTTTAGTGGAAAAGTTTCTGGAGAAGGGAAAGAAGTTGTATGTGGCCTTCATGGATTTGGAGAAAGTATATGACAGGGCAGATGGACATGGACTGTGGAAAGTATTACGAATATATGGGACAGATGGGAAGTCGTTGAAGGCCATGAAGAGTATGTATGAGGGTGCTGAGGCTGCAGTGTGTGTGGATAGTGAACTGAGTGAATTTTTCTATTTGAAGATTGGATTGAAGTAGGGCTATGTCATGTCTCCGTGGGTGTTCAATCTTTATATGGATAGGGTTACAAAAGAGATACAAGGCAGGGCAGTGGATGTTGGAGTGGCCCTGATGAGAGAGGGCAGTGTTTGGAAACTCCCTGACCAGTTGTGTGCAAAATGATACTGTGTTGTCATGTGAAGATGAAAGGGAGCTGCAAGGCTTGGTGGATGAGTTTGGGAGAAACAGGATCTAAAAGTAAATGTAGGGAAGAGTAAAGTGATGGTCTGTAAAAGAAGTGAAGTAAGTGAATGTACAATGAGGCTGGATGAGGAGGAAGTGGAAAATGTGAGTACGTTTAAGTACTTGGGTAGTGTCATGAGTAACGATGGAAGTTTAGAGGGTGAAGTGCTTGAAAGGGTACAACAAGGAAGAAAGGTTGCTGGTTCCTTGAAAGCAGTGATAAGAAAAAGGGAAGTGAGCATGGATGTAAAAAAGTCATTATGTGACAGTATTGTGATACCAACTCTAACCTATGGAAGTGAAGCTTGGACATTGTTGGAGGGACACAAGTCAAGAGTAAGAGCAGTGGAAATGAGTTATTTGAGGGGAGCATGTGAAGTCACATGGAGAGATAGACTGACAAATGAGGAAGTGAAGGGGCATTGTGGAGTGGATGTGGATGTGATGGGATGCATTAGGAGAAACACACTGAGCTGGTTTGGCCATGTGGAGGATGGAGAGTGGGAGACTGATGAGAAGAGTGTATGTGAGTGAGGTGGTGGGGGGGGGGAGAGGAAGGGGGAGGCCAAGGATGAGATTGAGGGATGGAGTGGAGAGGTATATGAGAGAAGAGGATGTGAGCTGGCAGCACGCCAATGAAATGGCGGGGGAGATGGCGACACAGAGGCGATTTGTTTGTGGCCACCCCTTACGGGATTAAGGCATCTGGCAAAAGATACAGATAGTATACCGTAATTGTAAATGAGTACAAGGGGAAGGGTGATGCCCTCGAAAGAGGATATTTTAGAAGCATAAAGCTTTTAGACTAGATAATGAAGGTAATGGAGAGAGTTCTAGAGGATATGATCTGAAAAAGATTGGCTATTGATGAGATGCAGTTTGGGTTTATGCCAGGCAAAGGGGCCACTGATGCCGTATTCATTGTTTGACAGCTTCAGGAAAAATGTATAGGAAAGAAAAGGGAACTGAACTTTGTTTTTGCAGTTTCAGGAAAAATATATAGGAAAGAAAAGGGAACTGAACTTTGTTTTTGTTGATCTGGAGAAGACTTCCGACAGAATCCCTAGAGAGGTGGTAAAGCGGGCAATGAGAAAGCTTGGGATCGAAGAGTGGCTGGTTTGGATTGATAAGGCCAAGTATGTTGGTTCTCGCACCCAGGCACGGGTGAATAGAGATATGAGTGATGAGTTTTCCAAGAGTGTTGGTGTGCACCAGCGGTCAGTTTTGAGCTCCTTGTTGTTTATCATGGTACTTGAAGCCCTCTCACATGACTTTAGAAATGGACTCCTGTAGGAGATGTTGTATGCTGATGATCTGGTGATGATTGCAGAGACTGAAAGGGAAGCGGAGGAAAGATTTATGAAGTGGAGAGATGGTATGGGGCACAAGGGCTTAAGAGTAAATGCAGATAAAACAAAAATGATGGTATCTAAGGTTGGTGGCAGTACTGTCAAAGAAGTGTGTTATGTACAACAGTTACTGTATACATAAAGATTATAGATAATTTAAAATCTATATTGGGAAGTACTGTATTTAAGTTTGGGGTTCACCGGATTCACACTTCATTTGTGGTTATTCATTGGTTTCCTTTCTGATTTTCGTACTTTTGAACCACTATCTCTTCTTCTCTTGTAAAGTTTCTTTGCTTTTTTATTGTCTTTCAGAGTTTACCTCTAGGCACTCTTGCCCTTCTCGGGCAGTTCAATCCAGACCTCACTGAGGTCACCAAATATGCATCTTACCCTCTCATCCAGTGTTACGTAGTGTCACGTGTTATGATCAGTGATCTCCCTCTTATCATTCATTCCACAGTCCGGTGAACCTCGGTTATCGTGTATATCACTTTCCATGCATGATCAACTTGTATTTTTGTAAATTAAGTTTTGTTTTGTTAATTAAATTAAGATTCAATTTATTTTTATTTTGTTTACCTAATTTTTTTTTTTTTTTAACGTTGATGGTTCCAGAAGTCTCTTAAAAGAAATAAGCACAGTAAAAAAGTACTTTATTGAATTAAAGGACCTGGTACTGAAACCAACAATCGTAACAATGGTGCCGTGACCAGGATGATCGAGGTTTACTGTGACTGTATCACAACTAAATTGTTAAGTGAGCAATGAAGCTGACTCTTAGTAGTGGTATCAGTTAATTGTTTACTTACACCTCATTTTCTTGGTAACATGTGATAATAATACTTTGTTATCTTTGTGAACTCATCATATATCTCCTATAACAATCGCAAACTATAAATTATTTTTGCTCGTCTCTTAAGTAGTTGTTTATCTATCTATCTATCTACTGCCAGACACCATAATCTTGCAAAAGGGTGGCCATTTGACACTGAGTTAGTTGTTTTACAGGGAGGGGCACCAACCCTCCACCAACCCACTTGTTGACACGTAGGCAGCATGTACGGTTTGGTTATATGGTTACCACCCAGCGTTGTAAATGGTTTCTTGGCTTACAGGAAACCATTTGGCTTGTCATTCAATGTAAAGCCACCTGTAATGGAAAGAAAAGGAATGAGAAGTGACAGGAAAGATAGGAGAAATAGGAAGAGAGGAGAGCAGGCACAGAAAAAGAAGTAGGCATCACTACATCAAGTGAGTGGATGATGGTTGCCACCACGCACCACATAGTTGTTCATACAGCTCTTATACAGCTCTTAATTCCTCCCCTAACGTAAAGAAAATTTACAGAAATCACTAAATTAGCTCAAGTGAATTGATAAATTAATAACAATTCATGTCACCAGCTTGTGTACCATCAGATGCACAACTCTTGATTCAAGTGCTGTTTCAAATAGTATTATATCCCATCTCACCAGAATCATTCATTGCTTATCATTCTCATTACTAGCCTTAAACTGATTTCTTCAACGCACTTGTGAGGATGCACTATTCTTTTGATAAGACCTAAAGGCTGTCAACGTATGTAATTACCACACAAGGAGTTTGGAGTTTGTCTTTTGGCTCTTTCCCTGGGGTAGGGTGGTTTTTCAAGAATACTCCCCCAGTATCCCTGCTTGTCGTAAAAGGCGACTAAAAGGGTAGGCGGAGGGTTAGTGCCCCTCCATGGAAAACAACTAACTAAAAAGACAAACAAGAAGCCTCGGACAAGGACTGACCAAAAGATGATGACCAAGGACCGGACAAAGGACATGGTAATCGGAACATGGAATGTACGGGGAGCGAATGATGTGGTAAAAGAGAGAGAGAGAGAGAGATTGTCCAGGTGCTTGAGGGTGTGAAAGTTGATGTATGCAGAATAAATGAAACTCAGTGGAGAGGTGAGAGTGTGAGAGAATGGGAGTATGGATGGGGTATATGTGCAGGAGTAAGTGAGATTGAGAGGGCAAAAGAAGGAGTATGTATAGTTGTGAGTAAAAGATGAAAGAAGAACATAAGAGAGTATGGATCGGTTGGGTCAAGAATTGTGAGGGTAAGATTGAAAGTTGGAATACAAATGTGGGCGATTGTGTGTGTGTATGTGCCAATGCAAGACCGTGCAAGCAGAGTGAGAGAAGAGTTCTGGACAAATGAGGAAGTGTGCATGGAAAAGTTTGGAAGGAATGAGAGAGTGTTTTTGATCGGTGATATGAATGGGAAAGTAGGGAATGTGAAGGTGGATGGAATAGTTGGTGAGTGGGGTGTGCTTGCTGAGATAGATGAGAATGGCAGTGCATTAGTGGACATTTGTGCTGAGAGGGGGTTGGTGATAGCCAATACCCTCTTCAGGCACAAAATGATCTACAGGTATACATGGTGAGTGATGAGAAGGGTGGGTGGTGAACTGAATGAAAGGAAGGCAATGACTGATTATGTGTGTGTGGATGAAAGGATGCGAAGATGTGTAATGGATGCAAGAGCTTATAGAGGTTGGGGAAGTGGACTTCCTGACCACAACATGGTGGTGGCCAGAATCAAGATCCAATTAAGATGGAGAAATAGAAGAAGGGAAGGATGGGAAGAAGGAGTATTTGTATGGAGAGTGGAAAGGTTACAAGACGATGAGAAAAAGGCAGACTATAAGAGAAAAATGGAGGAACGATTGGGCAAATATGAATTGGAGCAGATGGGGGACGAGGAAGGTGTGTGCAGGATATTCACAGAAGAAATATGTGCAGCATGTGATGTGGTGTGTGGGATGAAGAGAAGACAAAGGGGGGGTGCAAGGAACAGTGTGGTGGAATGAAGAGGTGAAACAGGCTGTGGCATAAAAGAAGAACACATACAATGAATGGATGAAAAATAGGGGCGTGGAAGAAGTTGAGAGGCAGAAGACAAAGTTTTATGTAGAAAGAAAGAGAGAGGTGAAAAGATTAGTAAGAGAGAGTAAGAAGAGAGTGGATGAGGAATTTGGAAGGAATTTGAGTGTACAGTGGAGGGACTGTAAGAAAATGTTCTGGAAAGAGGTGAAAAGAGTAAGACAGGGTGGAAGTGAAGTTAGCAGGATAGTGAAAGACAGAAATGGTAGATTACTTGGGAAGAAGGGGAAAAAATTGAGCAAATGGAGAGAACACTTTAAGGAATTGTTGAACATAGAGGATGGAAGTAATGCGAGTATAAGTGGCTGGGGAATGGCTGGGAGAAGGAGGGAGGTAAGAAGACAGGAAGGAATCAGTAGGATAGAAGTTGTGGAAGCAATCAAGAAAGTTAAATTGGGGAAAGCCCCAGGAATTGATGGAGTGTGTGGTGAAATACCGAAGCACGGGGGAGAGATAGTAGTACAATGGATGTGGAAAATGTGCAGATTGGCCTGGGAGGAAGGTAGAGTCCTGGAGGACTGGAAGTCAGGTATAATTATTCCCTTGTACAAAGGAAAAGGGGAAAAAGAAGTGTGTGGTAATCATAGGTGAACTTGTCGTCCTAGTATAATAGGAAAAGTGTATGGTAAGATACTCATTGACAGAGTTAGAGAAAGAACAGAGGAATTAGTTGGAGAAGAACAGGGAGGCTTTAGGAAGGGAAGAGGTTGTGTAGATCAGATATTCATTCTTGGATCTTTAGTGGAAAAGTTTCTAGAGAAGGGAAAGAAGTTGTATGCGGCATTCATGGATTTGGAGAAAGCATATGACAGGGTGGATAGACAAGGATTGTGGAAAGTATTAAGAATATATGGAGTAGATGGGAAGTTGTTGAATGCTGTGAAGAGTATGTATGATGGTGTTAAGGCTGCAGTGCGTATGGATGGTGAACTGAGTGAATTTTTCTATTTGAAGGTTGGGTTGAAACAGGGATGTGTCATGTCTACATGGTTGTTCAATCTGTACATGGATGGGGTAATAAAAGAGGTACAAGGTAGGGTAGTGGATGTTGGAGTGGCCCTGGTGAGAGAGGGTAGTGTCTGGAAACTCCCTGTACTGTTGTTTGTAGATGATACTGTGTTGTTGAGTGAAGACAAAGGAGAGCTGCAAGGCTTGGTGGATGAGTTTGGAAGAGTGTGTAAGAAATGGAATCTAAAGGTGAATGTATGGAAGAGTAAGGTGATGGTCTTTGAGAGAGGTGAAGTCAGTGAATGTACAGCAAGGTTGGATGGTGAGGAATTGGAAAATGTGAGTACGTTTAAGTACTTGGGTAGTGTGATGAGTAGGGATGGAGGTTTGGAGGGTGAAGTGCTTGAAAGGGGTACAGCAGGGAAGAAAGGTTGCTGGTTCCATGAAAGCAGTGATAAGAAGCAGGGAAGTAAGCATGGAAGTAAAAAAGTTACTACATGACAGTATCGTGATACCAACTCTAACATATGGAAGTGAAGCTTGGACGCTGCTGGAAGGACACAAGTCAAGAGTGAGAGCAGTGGAAATGAGTTATTTAAGAGGAGCCTGTGGAGTCACATGGAGAGACAGGCTGATGAATGAGGATATAAAGGAGCGTTGTGGTGTGGATGTAGATGTGATAGGAAGCATTAGGAGGAATACACTGAGGTGGTTTGGCCACGTGGAGAGGATGCAGGGTGAAAGACTGACAAAGAGAGTGTATGTGAGTGAGGTGGAGGAGGGAAGAGGGAGGGGGAGGCCGAGGATGAGATGGAGGGATGAGGTGGAGAGGTATATGAGAGAGGGGTGTGTGAGTTGGGAGCGGGGCAGTGAAATGGTGGGGGATAGGGCGACGTGGAGGCGATTTGTAGTGGCCACCCAGAACGGGATTGAGGCGTCTGGCAATAGATAGATAGACAGATAGATGATTTGACAGAAGAACCAAGCATTGACAAAATATTAAATAACACGCCAAAGAAAGATGACTGGAAGGCTTTAGCAAGACATTACAAAACAGAGGTAGATAAGAACATAAAGAAACAGGATCTGAAAACTTTGGTAATGCAAAATCTAGTCGCTTCCAATATTCTGTCAGCAAGTGCAGTACGAGACAATAGTAAACCATTCGCGAAAAGTGAGGCAGACAAATATAGAGAATATCAGCTAAAAATGATGGCTTAGGAACTGAAAAGGAAAGAGAAAAAATCAAAGTAGAAGAGGGTTAGTGCCTCTCCCCAGAAAACAACTAACTAAAAAGACAAACAAGAAGCCTCGGACAAGGACTGACCGAAAGATGATGACCAAGGACCGCACAAAGGACATGGTAATTGCAACATGGAATGTAAGAGGTGCGAATGATGAGGTGAAAGAGAGAGAGATTGTCCAGGTGCTTGAGGGTGTGAAAGTTGATGTATGTGGAGTAATTGAAACTAAACGGAGAGGTGAGAGTGTGAGAGAATGGGAGTATGGATGGGGTATATGTGCAGGAGCAGGTGAGAATGAGAGCGCAAAAGAAGGAGTGTGTATAGTTGTGAGTAAAAGATGGAAGAAGGACATAAGAGAGTATGGATCAGTTGCGTCAAGAATTGTGTGGGTAAGACTGAGAGTTGGAATACAAATGTGGGCGATTGTGTGTGTGTGTGTATACGCCAACACAAGATCATGCAAGCAGAGTGAGAGAAGAGTTCTGGACAAATGTGGAAGTATGCATGGAAAAGTTTGGAAGGAATGACAGAGTGTTTTTGATCGGTGATATGAATGGTAAAGTAAGGAATGTGAAGGTGGATGGAATAGTTGGTGAGTGGGGTGTGCCTGCTGAGATAAATGAGAATGGCAGTGCGTTAGTGGACATTTGTGCTGGGAGGGGGTTGGTGATAGCCAATACCCTCTTCAGGCACAAAATGATCCACAGGTATACATGGCAAGTGATGAGACGGGTGGGTGGTGAACTGAATGAAAGGAAGGCAATGATTAATTATGTGTGTGTGGATGAAAGGATGCGAAGATATGTAATGGATGCAAGAGCTTATAGAGGTTGGGGGAGTGGACTTTCTGACCACTACTTCGTGGTGGCCAGAATCAAGATCCAAATAAGATGGAGAAATTGAAGGAGGGAAGGACGGGAAGAAGGAGTATTTGCAAGGAGAGTGGAAAGGTTACAAGAGGATGAGAAAAAGACAGAATATGTGAGAGAAGTGGTGGAATGATTGGGCAAATATGAATTGGAGCAGATGGGGGACGTGGAAGGTGTGTGCAGGATATTCCCAGAAGAAATACAGTATGTGCAGCATGTGATGTGGTGTGTGGGATGAAGAGAAGACAGAGGGGGGTGCAAGGAATAGCGTGGTGGAATGAAGAGGTGAGACAGGCTGTGGCACAAAAGAAGAAAGCATACATTGAATGAATGAGAAATAGAGGCGTGGGAGAAGTTGAGAGGCGGAAGAGAGAGTTATATGTGAAAGAAAGAGAGAGGTGAAAAGATTAGTAAGAGGAAGTAAGAAGAGAGTGGATGAGGAATTTGGAAGGAATCTGAGTGTAAAGTGGAGGGACTGTAAGAAAATTTCCTGGAATGAGGTGAAGAGAGTAAGACAGGGTGGAAGTGAAGTTAGCAGGGGAGTGAAAGATAAAAATGGTAGATTACTAGTGGAGAAGGGAGAAAAGTGAGCAGATGGAGAGAACACTTTAAGGATTTGTTGAACATAGAGGATGGAAGTGATGCAAGTATAAGTGGCTGGGGAATGGCTGGGAGAAGGAAGGTAGAAATCAGTAGGATAGAAGTTGTGAAAGCAATGAAGAAAGTTTGGGGAAAGCCCCAGGAATTGATGGAGTGTGTGGTGAAATACTGAAACATGGGGGAGAGATAGTAGTAGAATGGATGTGGAAGATGTGCAGAATGGCCTGGGAGGAAGGTAGAGTTCCGGAGGATTGGAAGTCAGGTATAATTATTCCCCTGTACAAAGGAAAAGGGGAAAAAGAAGTGTGTGGTAATCATGGGGGCATTTGTGTTCTTAGTATAATAGGATACTTATTGACATAGTCAGAGGAAGAACAGAGGAATTAGTTGGAGAAGAACAGGGAGGTTTTAGGAAGGGAAGAGGTTGTGTAGATCAGATATTCATTCTTAGATCATTAGTGGAAAAGTTTCTAGAGAAGGAAATGAAGTTGTATGTAACTTTCATGGAACTGGAGAAAGCATATGACAGGGTGGATAGACAAGGATTGTGGAAAGAATTAAGAATATATGGAGTAGATGGGAAGTTGTTGATTGCTATGAAGAGTATGTACAATGGTGCTAAGGCTGCAGAGCGTGTGGATGGTGAACTGAGTGAATTTTTCTCTTTGAAGGTTGGGTTGAAACAGGGATGTGTCATGTCTCCATGGTTGTTCAATCTGTAAATGGATGGGGTTTACTGAACTTCAGCTTTGTCTTGTTAATATGGAAGGCTATCAAGTTCTCAGTAAAGATAACTTGGATTTGCTAAAAAGCTGTCATGCTCGTTGCAGGGTCTTCAATTCTAAATTTACCTGGCCCCTCATGTTCTTCATGGTATTGTCAAAGACTGAGTTGTTCTCAAGCTTATAAAAATCCTTTTAAGACTTATTCAAAGCTTTTTTTCATTTCTGTGCATTTAGCTTGATGAAGAACCCCATCCATGGACTCTGATCAGATCCTAACACCTGGTTTACTTTCTTCAGTATGGGTCCCAACTTCAAAGCTCAGTAATGAAGAACACAGTCTTCTTGTCACATAAATTTAGAATAAGTTTATGAACTTTAACCACCTCAATCTTCCCCACCGCTAGGGAATTGTCATTATGGAAATCATGTAGGTTCGTGGGTACTTTGGGTCAACCTCTAGGATAAAACTGTTTTCTGAGTTGTTAGGAGCGAATGATGAGTTGAAAGAGAGAGAGAGATTGTCCAGGTGCTTGACGGTGCGAAAGTGGATGTATGTGGAATTGCTGAAACAAAATGGAGAGGAGAAAGTGTGAGAGAATGGTAGTATGGATGGGGTATATGTGCAGGAGTAGGTGAGAATGATAGCGCAAAGCAAGGAGTATGTATAGTTGTGAGTAAAAGATGGAAGAGGAGCATAATACAGTATGGATCAGTCGGGTCAAGGATTGTGTGGGTAAAGTTGAAAGTTGGAATAAAAATGTGGGCAATTGTGTGTGTGTATGCGCCAACGCAAGACCGTGCAAGCAGAGGGAGAGAAGAGTTCTGGACAAATGTAGAAGTGTGCATGGAAAAGTTTGGAAGGAATGAGAGAGTGTTTTTGATCGGTGATATGAATGGGAAAGTAGGGAATGTGAAGGTGGATGGAATAGTTGGTGAGTGGGGTGTGCCTGCTGAGATAGATGACAATGGCGGTGCGTTAGTGGACATTTGTGCTGGGAGGGGGTTGGTGATAGCCAATACCCTCTTCAGGCATAAAATGATCCACAGGTATACATGGCGACTGATGAGAAGGGTGGGTGGTGAACTGAATGAAAGGAAGGCAATGATTGATTATGTGTGTGTGGATGAAAGGATGCGAAGATGTGTAATGGATGCAAGAGTTTATAGAGGTTGGGAGAGTGGACTTTCTGACCACTACTTG
The DNA here is from genome assembly GCF_032717465.1 of Coenobita brevimanus. Taxonomy (NCBI): domain Eukaryota; kingdom Metazoa; phylum Arthropoda; class Malacostraca; order Decapoda; family Coenobitidae; genus Coenobita; species Coenobita brevimanus. The sequence continues at coordinate 40,097,292 of NC_136966.1, forward strand.
GTGGTGGCCAGAATTAGAATTCAAGTAAGTTGGAGGAATAGAAGAAGGGAAAGACGAGAGGAAGGAGTAGTTGCAAGGAGAGTGGAAAGGTTACAAGAGGATGTGAAAAAGGCAAAGTATAAGAGAGAAGTGGAGGAACGATTGGGCAAATATGAATTGGAGCAGATGGGAGAAGTGGAAGGTGTGTGTAGGATATTTACAGAAGAAATATGTGTAGCATGTGATGTGGTGTGTGGAAGGAAGAGAAGACAGAGGGGGGTGCAAGGAACAGCATGGTGGACTGAAGAGGTGAAACAGGCTGTGGCATAAAAGAAGAAAGCATACAATGAATGGATGAAAAATAGGGGCGTGTAAGAAGTTGAGAGGCGGAAAACAGAGTTATATGTAGAAAGAAAGAGAGAGGTGAAAAGATTAGTAAGAGAGATAAGAAGAGAGTTGATGAGGAATTTGGAAGGAATTTGAGTGTAAAGTGGAGGGACTGTAAGAATATGTTCTGGAAAGAGGTGAAAATAGTAAGACAGGGTGGAACTGAAGTTAGCAGGGGAGTGAAAGATAAAAATGGTAGATTACTAGTGGAGAAGGGAGAAAAAGTGAGCAGATGGAGAGAACACTTTAAGGAATTGCTGAACATAGAGGATGGAATTAATGTGAGTATAAATGGCTGGGGAATGGCTGGGAGAAGGAGGGAGGTGAGAAGACAGGAAAAAATAAGTAGGATAGAAGTTGTGGAAGCAATGAAGAAAGTTAAATCGGGGAAAGCCCCAAGAATTGATGGAGTGTGTGGTGAAATGCTGAAGCATGGGGGAGAGATAGTAGTAGAATGGATGTGGAAGATGTGCAGATTGGCCTGGGAGGAAGGTAGAGTCCCGGAGGATTGGAAGTCAGGTATAATTATTCCCTTGTACAAAGGAAACAGAGAAAAAGAAGTGTATGGTTATCATAGGGGCATTTGTCTTCTTAGTATAATAGGAAAAGTGTATGGTAGGATACTTATTGACAGAGTTAGAGAAAGAACAGAGAAATCAGTTAGAGAAGAACAGGGAGGCTTTAGGAAGGGAAGAGTTTGTGTAGATCAGATATTCATTCTTAGATCTTTAGTGGAAAAGTTTCTAGAGAAGGGAAAGAAGTTGTATGCAGCTTTCATGGATTTGGAGAAAGCATATGACAGGGTGGATAGACAAGGATTGTGGAAAGTGTTAAGAATATATGGAGTAGATGGGAAGTTGTTGAATGCTGTGAAGAGTATGTACGATGATGCGAAGGCTGCAGTGTGTGTGGATGGTGAACTAAGTGAATTTTTCTCTTTGAAAGTTGGGTTGAAACAGGGATGTGTCATGTCTCCATGGTTGTTCAATCTGTAAATGGATGGGGTAATAAAAGAGGTACAAGGTAGGGTAGTGGATGTTGGAGTGGCCCTGGTGAGAGAGGATAGTGTTTGGAAACTCCCTGTACTGTTGTTTGCAGATGATACTGTGTTGTTGAGTGAAGACGAAGGGGAGCTGCAAGGCTTGGTGGATGAGTTTGGGAGAGTGTGTAAGAAACGGAATCTAAAAGTGAATGTAGGGAAGAGTAAAGTGATGGTCTTTGAGAGAGGTGAAGTCAGTAAATGTACAGCGAGGTTGGATGGTGAGGAATTGGAAAATGTGAGTACGTTTAAGTACTTGGGTAGTGTGATGAGTAAGGATGGAGGTTTGGAGGGTGAAGTGCTTGAAAGGGTACAGCAGGGAAGAAAGGTTGCTGGTTCTTTGAAAGCAGTGATAAGAAACAGGGAAGTGAGCATGGAAGTGAAAAAGTTACTACATGACAGTATTGTGCTACCAACTCTAACGTACGGAAGTGAAACTTGGACGTTGTTGGAAGGACACAAGTCAAGAGTGAGAGCAGTGGAAATGAGTTATTTAAGAGAAGCCTCTGGAGTCACATGGAGAGACAGGCTGACGAATGAAGATATAAAGGAGCATTGTGGTGTGGATATGGATGTGATAGGAAGCGTTAGGAGGAACACACTGAGGTGGTTTGGCCATGTGGAGAGGATGGAGGGTGAAAGACTGACAAAGAGAGTGTATGTGAGTGAGGTGGATGGGGGAAAAGGGAGGGGGAGGCCGAGGATGAGGCTGAGGATGAGATGGAGGGATGGGGTGGAGAGGTATATGAGAGAGGGGTGTGTGAGTTGGGAGCAGGGCAGTGAAATGGCGGGGGACAGGGCGACTTGGAGGCGATTTGTTTGTGGCCACCCCAAACAGGATTGAGGCGTCTGGCAATAGATAGATAGATAGATTTTCTATCTCTTCCAACCCCTTGAAGCTGCTTGTGGGTGGGTAGTGAGACACTGGCTAGTCAAAGAGATTATTGGTGTCATAGTAGGCATTAAAGATGCCAGGCTTTATTATACTGAATTCATCCATAACAGGATAATTTGCCGTAGTGAATCTAAATCAAATTTAGTTCAACTGTGTGCTTGAGCAGGGCATCCCATATTGACCCAGACAATGAAGTACTGAATGGCATCCAACCTGTATGTCTTCACACAAATACCTCTGAAGTTCTCAAACACATCAGTCAGCAACAGAGTATTTATTACCAGATACAGCACATGGTAGTCTTTGAACAATCAGCAATGGAATGTCTTCCACAGCCAATGTTATAATGCATTAATTTCTTGCTCCACCATGTTGACAGTTACATTATATCCTAATGTTTTATGTTTAATAGTAATGTGACCATGAGTGTTACGTATGAGGTCAGCCTGAGATGTAACTGCCAGATAAGAATGACAGATGGAGGGGTGGAAGGGTTGGGAGCTGGGTTAAAGATGGGTGCAGTTCATTTTGTCCCCCCCCTCTCCTCTTCCCTGGTTATACAGGGGCAGCAACGGTCAAGCAGGGCAGTACTCCCATGGTGGATGGAAAGCTGCTGACAGGGAGAGATGGAACTCCCATTTCATAAACCCTCGGTACTAGCTTCTGACCATCCCCCTTTACTGAACTTTTTCAGTGTTTTAGCAACACAGAGAGTAGGTCAGTATGCTCTCCAGTACAAGATCCTCTAACTGTCAACACCAAACTACATGAGCATTACACAATACTCTTCCTACTCAAATTTTACTAAAAGTGGTGTCATATCACCAAGCCTTGGAAACCCCAGGGAGGAGGCCATCAAAGCCCCCACCATCTGCCCCTCTCCCAGTGATGACCATGCGACATGTCTAAAACCACAGTCTGACTCACTTCTTCGTTTTTGCAACATTCGTGGTATTTCCTCTAACCTTCTCTCTGTTGAACACCACCTGTCCTCCTCTAAACCTCACCTCTTCAGACCTGAAACTCAACTGTCTGAGACAACTGACAGCAAACCCTTCTCTGAATCCTCATACTTTCTCTATACTCATTTCAAAGCCAAAGGTGGCTGTTGTGTATATGTACACAACAACATACCTTGCTCTCGTGTTCCTGAGCTTCAATCTTCTGAATTCTCTATTCTCTGGCTTTTGCTTTCCTGTCACTCTCTAACTAAATATATTTGTGCTGATTACATCCCCTAATTCTACTGACTACAAAAAATTCTTAGATTACCTTACTTCTAAGGTGGAACACATCCTATCAATCTCTACTTTCTCTGAAATCTCCACTCTAGGAGACTTCAATGTTCACCATCACCTTTGGCTCTCCTCTCCTTTCACTGATCCACCTGGTGAACAAGCCTACATCTTTTCTATCCTTAATGACCTAGAGCAGCTTGTACACTGTAAGAGTAAGCAACTGGGTGTTGGAAGCTGGTGCATCTGAGAACATCCTGAATTAGGCTGTGAAAAGCAGACCCCTTGCAATTCTACTGGAAAAACAGTTTTTTCTGTAAACGGTGTGAGGGTAACATTGGGCAACACACACAAAGGAAACCCTCTACCTGTGCCCTGAAAGATTGTATGAGAGGTTAGAGATCAACTGCAATCCATAGGGGTAGCATCGAAGCTCCTCAATAAAGCATCCAATGGGGATTTTTTTTTTAATCACCTGAAATCCTGACAGTAAAACTACGGGCCTACACAGCACCCTACCTGTATCCCTGACCACCTTGGACTGAGTCCCAACATACCTGATCTCTTCCTTACAACTAATTTTCTGCTTAAGCTGCTAATCTTTCCTCTCCGTTGGGCTCCTCCGATCACAACCTTATCACCTCAACTTGTCCTATCACTCCAGTAAGGCCTGTAGACCCTCCCAAGAAGCGCTAGTTGTGGCACTTTGGAGCTGTTGATTTGCAGGGCCTCAGGCAGTACTTCTTTGACTTTTCCCTGGAATGATTAATGCTCCCATGGTCAAGAGCCATCTGAATGTGCATTGCGCATTACGAAGGTGCATACATTCCTTTCTCATTTCCTCTGACTAATGCAAAAAAAAACTTAGTTTAATCACGCTTGTTCTAGGGCTATCCACAACAAGGAGAAGGCCTACAAAAGGTACTGGAGCCAACTCACCCGTGAATCTCATCTCTTTTATGTTTCTGTCTGGAATCATGCAAAGTTTGTTCTTCATTCTGCTAAATATAATATCATTCATACTAAATGTTCTCAACTCTCCAACTCGAATTCTTCCCGCTCCTTCTGCCACCTTGACAAAAACCTTTCTAACAACTTTCCCTCATCATCCTTTCCTCTTCTTTTCCACTCTGATGGCTCTGTGGTTATTTTTTCTACTGATAAAGCAGAAGTCTTCGCTCAGCTTTTCTCTTCCAACTCCAACTTAGATGATTCCAAAGCTGTTCCACTGTCACTTCCCCCCTCTGACTTCCTGATGGCTGACATTAAAATTTCTTCAACTGATGTGCTGTGGGCTTGCACAGTAGGCGTGATCACAATGCGGGTATCGCATTGGAAACGAGTGACCAAAATCATAACCACAAAATTCACAATGCACGAGTTTAGCCCACAATATGCGAGGCAGAGGTAAGGAATGGCCCAAAACCGCTTTTTCCCCCGACTACGTACCTCCACTCCTGCACGATGCACCCATCATGACATCAGCAGCACAACCTGTACCAAGTTTCAAGGACGTAATGTTGGCAGACATACGAGAGGTGCACACTGCTGCCGAGGAACAGCCTCCCCTGGAAGTGTTGCATTGTGCAGATGAGGCTGACACTAAGCCTCAGGCCAGGCAGAGTCAAGAAGAGGAGACTAATGCGACGGAGGGCGGCATAGAACCATCTATGTCAAAGATAAGCAAGATCCCTGCGGCAGTGAATAAGCTCAAAGAAGAACTGAAGGAACAGGAAATCTGCCAGCAAAGAGCAGAGGAGGTTTTCATTAATATCGACAAAGCCTTCCATTTCTACACAGACAGGCACAGGCAAAAATATTAACAGAAGGAAGCAGATGCTCATAACAAGTTACACATGGTGGCCTCAAGAAAGTGAAAGTGAAGAACCAGCTACATCATCTGATCCAGTTCCTGTAGAGGAAGAAGGGGATGCAATGTCAGTTGTGTCAACACTGGACTTCCAGGGGTTTTTGGCCGAAGTGACTGAGTTAGAGGTTCGTTGGGAAGGTGCTCAAGAGGAGTCTAGTTATAAGGAGGAAAGTGTTGGTGCAGTGGGTGGTGCGGCTGCCGGTGCGGCAGGGTCACTCTAAGTGTGTTGCCGCACCTCGGAACCCCTGCTATTTATATCCATCAGGCCTGTCGTCTACTGTTTTTAAGGTGACTGACCATATTTTTGTTATTTTAGCTACATTATATCTGTAGTATATGTCTTAAAGATTTTCCTTTTATCATGATTCTAATGTTAAAAAAATATCAAGGTTTGAGTGGGTCCCACCCACAGGTTATTTTTTCAATAAAATTATGCATTCACAGTGCGGGAAGTCACAATGCGCCAGGTCATGGACTACCCATCCACTCGCGTACTGTGTGAGCCCACTGTATTTTCTGCCATCCCTGGCCTCAATACTAAAAAGGGATATGGGCCTGACGGGGTCCCTCCTCCTGTCCAGAACTGTTTTTCTGAGCTTACACCATGCCTAGGTAAACTCTTTTGCCTTTGTCTACCAACTTGTACTCTTCCTTATCGCTGGATGTTTGCTGTCAATCAGCCTGTCCCAAAGATGGGAGACCATTCTCAGCCCTCTAACTATTGCTCAACTGCTGTAACATCCTGTGTTTCAAAAGTTTCTGAGTCTATTTTTAACAAACAATTTTTAAAGCATCTTTCCTATCACAACCTAGTTTCTGATTATCAGTATGGGTTCCACCAGGGTCACTCCACTGGCAATCTTCTCACCAACCTCTCAGACTCCTGGTCACCTTCTTTTCAGGACTTTGGCGAAAGCTTTGCCATTGCGCTTGACATCTCAAGGCATTCGATCGAATCTGGCATAAATCTTTAAATTCCAAACTGCCCTCTTACAGTTTCTATCCTTCTATCTGTGCCTTCATCTCTAGCTTCCTTTCTGGTTGTTCTACAGCTGCTGTTATAGATGGCCACCATTCTTCTCCTTGAGCTATCAACAGTGGAATTCCTCAGTGCTCTGTCCTATCATCAACACTCTTCCTTTTATTCATGAATGACCTTCTAAGCTGTACATCTAACTCTATTCATTCATACACTGATGACTCTACCCTTCAACTTTCCATTCACTTCCCACAGCGTCCATCTCAGCAGTTACTTCAACAAAGGATGAGGCTATGGCACACAATGTCTGACTTGGCTCCTATCTCTGACTGGGGTAAAAGTAATCTTGTTTTTAATGCATCAAATACTCAGTTCTTATATCTATCAACCCAACAAAATCTTTCACAGGGGTACCCTCTAATTTTAAACAATATCCAGCTCAATCCTGCATCACCTTTAAACATACTTGGGGATTCATTCTCTTGGCATTTATCTTGGAAAGAACATAATACTTCTATTGTAAAATCTGCTTCCAAGAGATCAGGTGTGCTAAGCTGATTTGTGCCTTCTTTACCCCTGCATGGTTGTTGACTTTATACATGGGTTTTATTCATCCCTGTGCAGAGTACAACTCTCACATGTGGGGCGGCTCCCCATATACAGATCTTCTCAACAAGACAGAGTCAAAGACTTCTTGTATCAGTAACTCTTCTCAACAAGGCGGAGTCAAAGACTTTTCGTATTAGTAACTCTCCTCCTTTTACTGGCCCCCTTCAACCTCTGTCTCTCTCCCACACTGTTGCATCTTTACCTCTTTTGTGTCAATATTTCAATGACCACTGCTTGCCTAAACTGTCTGCTCACATCCCTCCACTACTACGGTGTGTGTATTCCATCTGTTTAGCAAAAAACTCTCATCTCTTTTCTGTCCAACTCTCAAATGCAAGAGTTAACTGTTACTCCCAGTCCTTCATGTATGCAACAGGTCAACTCTGGAACTGTCTCCCTCTGTCTCTATTTCCTCCTGCCTATGGTTTCTAGTCTTTCAAATGCAGTGTGTCCAGGCATATCAAAATGAACAGATCTTGAATTTCGCTCTCTGTTATCTTGCTTTTGTCTTTTCTTGGAGGGAATAATCTTGTGGCTCCTGGCCTTGGGTCCCCTTTTCCTTGCATAAAAAAAAAAAAAAAAAAGGGGGGGATTGGGGACATCCCTGAGCAGAAATCAGTGCTCGTGAGCGTACGGGATCAATACTGTATTGTACAGTATTTTATGTTTGATTTTAATCATTTACTCATAGATAATATTGTAGAAAAGTATTTAGGATAGAGGGTTGAGACTTATTACTTAGGGTAGTGACACATTACCCAGCTCAACCGTAAATGGATTGTTGACAGAGGATACCGACGCATTATCCAATGTTCTGCAATATCCTGCGTGGGGATTGGCTGAATTATACCGGATAATTGACAATTTACTGTACCTTCGTCTAAAAATAGTTGGAACACTAAAACATCCTCATGCCCATCTCTTTCTGAGTAGTACCAAAACTGAGTAGATGAGACTACCCACTGTGAGTATCCATTGGTTTGACTGGGTTGAGTAGCATGTAAAATATGGGGATGATCAAGCCCCAACCAAAAGGAAGGATGGTCTCAGAACATTGCATTACATACAGCTACTGTACACGACCTGTGAAATGGGCTATCGACTAACCTTTACCAGCCCCAAATTCCACGTAGCAGGTGCGAGCGTGTGAGGTGTCAAGGAGGCCAACGTTCTGCAAGTGACCAAGAAGTGAGGAGTTCTGGGCCAGGTGCCTCAGGCCACCAGGTATGCTGCTCTCGGCTACCCCAGGTGCTGCTGCCAACACTGTGTCATGGTGCAGCACTGACATATCTATGGCACCCACAAGCTCTGACAAGAGGAAATGCCATCATCGTCATCAATATTATCACCATTATCAGTCATCATCATCATCATTAATATTATACTCATCATCATCATCACTGTGACAGAATGGGAGTATCGATGAGGTATATGCACAGGAGTGAGAACAAGAGGGTAAAAGGAGTATGTATTGTTGTGTGCAAAAGATGGAAGGAGAATATACAAGAGTATGGAACCGTTGGCTCAAGGACTGTGTGGGTAAGATCGAAAGTTGGATTACAAATGTGGGCAACTGTGTGCGTGCATAGCCAATGCAAGATTGTGCATGTAGAGTGAAAGAAGAGTTCTGGATAAATGTGGAAGGCATGGAAAAGTTTGAAAGGAATGAGAGAGTGTTTTTGACTGGAGATATGAATAGAAAAGAAGGGAATATGAAGGTGGATGGGGTAGTTGGTGAGTGTGGTGTGCTTGCAGAAGATGATGAGAATGGCAATGCTCTAGTGGACATTTGTGCAGGGAGGGGGTTGGTGATAGCCAATAGCCTTTTTACACACAAAATGATACACAGGTATACATGGTGAGTGATGAGAAGGGTGAGTGGTGCGCTGAATGAAAGGAAGGCAATGATTCATTATGTGTGTGTGGATGATAGAATTAGGAGGTGCGTAATGGATGCAAGAGTATATAGAGGTTGAGGGAGTGGACTATCTGACCATCAACAGAATCAAGATCCAAATGAAATGGAGAAACAGAAGATAGGAAGGACAGGAGGAAGTATTCATACAAGAAAGATGGAAAGTTACAAGAGGATGTAAAGAAGGCAGAATACAAGAGGGAATTGGAGAAGCAATTGGGAAAATGTGGATTGGGGCTGATAGGGGATGTTGAAGATGTGTGCAAGATATTCACAGAAGAAATCTGTGCTGCATGTGAGGTGGTATGTGGGGTGAAGAGAAGACAAAAGGGGGTGCAGGGAACAATATGGTGGAATGAAGAGGTGAGAGAGGCTGTGGCACAAAAGAAGAAAGCATCTAGTGAGTGGATAAGAGATGGGTGTGGAAGATGTTGAGAGACGGAAAAGTGAGTCATATGTAGAGAGGAAGGGATTAATCCCCGAGCTAGACCTCATCAGATCATATAGCCCTGCTAGGGTTACAGGAAAGCGCTACCCCTCTCAGCACAGCAGCCACCGGGCGGGGAGCAAACTCGCAACCTCACGATTACGAGCCCAACACCTTACCTCCGAGCTACCACGCTCCCCTATATGTAGAGAGAAGAGAGGTGAAAAGATTAGTAAGAGAAAGTAAGAAGAGAGTGGATGAGGAATTTGGAAGAAATTTGAATGTAAAGTGGAGGGACTGTAAGAAAATGTCCTGGAAAGAGGTAAAGACAGTCTGACAGGGTGCCAAAGAAATTAGTTGGGGAGTGAATTACAAAAATGTCAGATTACTAGTGGAGAAGGAAGAAAAAGTGAGCAGATGGAGAGAACACTTTAAGGAATTGTTGAACATAAAGAATGAACGTAATGTGAGTGTAAGTGGTTGGGGAATGACTGGGAGATAGAGGAATGTGAAAAGAGAGGAAGAAATCAATTAGATGGAAGTTGTGGAAGCAATGAAGAAAGTTAGAATAGGGACAGTCCAAGGAATTGATGAAGTGTGTGGTGAAATGCCGATGTATGGGGGACAGATAGTAGTAGAATGTGTATGGAAGATGTGGAGACTGACCTAGGAGAAAGGTAGTGTCCCGGAGGATTGAAAGTCAGGTATAATTATTCCCATGTACAATGTAAAAGGGGAAAAAAAAAGTATGTGGTAATCATAGGGGCATTTGTCTTCTTAGTGTAACAGGAAAAGTATATGGTAGGATACTTATAGACAGAGTTAGAGAAATAACAAAGGAATTAGTTGGAGAAGAATAGGGAGGTTTTAGGAAGGGAAGAGGTTGTGTAGATTACATATTCATTCTCAGATCTTTAGTGGAAAAGTTTCTAAAGAAGAGAAAGAAGTTGTCTGCAGCTGTCATGGATTTGGAGAAAGCATATGACAGGGTGGATAGACAAGGACTGTGGAAAGAAGAATATATGGAGTAAATGGGAAGTTGTTGAATGCCGTGAAAAGTATGTATGAGGGTACTAAGGCTGCAGCGCATGTGGATACTGAACTAAGTGAATTTTTCTATCTGAAGGTTTGATTGAAACAAGGACGTGTAATGTCTCCATGGATGTTCAATCTGTACATGGCTGGGGCTATAAAGAAATACAAAGTAGGGCAGTGGACGTTGGAGTGGCCCTAATGAGAGAGGGCAGTGTGTGGAAACTCCCTGTACTGTTGTTTTCAGATGATACGGTGTTGTTAAGTGAAGATGAAAGGGAGCTGCAAGGCTTGATGGATGAGTTTGGGAGAGTGTGTATGAAATGGGATCTAAAGGTAAATGTAGGGATGAGTAAAGTTATGATCTTCGAGAGAAGTGAAGTCAGTAAGTGAACAGTAGGTTGGATGAGAAGGAAATGCAAATTGTGAGTGCATTTAAGTACTTAGGTAGTGTGATAAGAATGGATGGAAGTTTAGAGGGTGAAGTGTTTGAAGGGGTACAAGGACGAAAGGTTGCTGGTTCCTTGAAAGCAGTGATAAGAAACAGGGAAGTGAGCATGGAAGTGAAAAAGTTACTACATGACAGTATTGTGATACCAACTCTAACATATGGAAGTGAAGCCTCGACCTTGTTGGAGGGACAGAAGTCAAGAGTGAGAGCAGTGGAAATGAGTTATCTGAGACGAGCATGTGGAGTCACATGGAGAGACAGACTGACAAATAAGGAAGTGAAGGAGTATTGTGGTGTGGATGTGGATGTGACAGGAAGCGTTGGGAGAAACACTGAGGTGGTTTGGCCATGTGGAGAAGATGGAGAATGAGAGACTAATAAGGCGAGTGTATGTGAGTGAGGTGGAGGGTGGGAGAGGGAGAGGGAGACCGAGGATGAGATGGAGGGATAGAGTGGAAAGGTATAGGAGAGAGGGGGGTGTGAGCTGGAAGTACAGCAATGAAATGATGGGGGACAGGGCGACATGGAGGCAATTTGTTTGTGGCCACCCCTTACGGGATTAAGTCATCTGGCAATAGATAGATAGATAGATAGATAGATAGATAGTAATGGATGCAAGAGGATACAGATGTTGGAGGAGTGGACTTTCTGACCACCACTTGGTGGTGAAAGTCAAAGTTCAAATGAAATGGAGGAGTAAGAGAACGGAACAACAGGAGAAAGTAGTCCGTACAAAGAGGGTAAAAAGGTTGCAAAAGGATGGGAAAAAGGAGGAATATAACAGAAACGTGAAGGAGCAACTGGGTAAACATTATTTGGAGCAGATAGGGGAGATGGAAGGTGTGTGCAAGATATTTGCAGAAGAAGTCTGTGCAGCATGTGAGGTGGTGTGTGAGGTGAAGAGAAGATGAAAGAGGATGCAAGGAACAGCATGGTGGAATGAAGAGATAAGACAAGCTGTGGTGCAAAAGAAGAAAGCATATAGTGAGTGGATGAGAAACAGGAGCGTGGAGGAAATTGAGAAAGATGAGAAAGTGATAAGTAGAGAGGAAGAGAGAGGTGAAAAGATCAATAAGAAAGAGAGTAAGAAGAGAGTGGATGAGAAATTTGGAAGGAATTTGAGTGTAAAGTGGAGAGAATGTAAGAAAATGTTCTGGAAAGAAGTAAAGAGAGTTAGACAAGGTGATAAATAAGTAAATAAGCAAGTGAATGATAAAAATAGAAGATTGCTAGTGGAGAAGGGAGAAAAAGAGAGCAGATGGAGAGAACAATTCCAGGAATTGCTAAGCATGGTGAATGAAAGTAATGCAAGTATACATGGTTGCGGAATGGCTGGGAAAAGGAGGAAGGTGAGAGGAGAGGAAGAAATAATTAGGATGCAAGTAGTGGATCCAATGAAGAAAGTCAAAATGGGGAAAGCCCAGGATTTGATGGAGTATGTGGTGAAACGCAGAAGGATGGGGGAGAGATAGCAGAAGAATGGATATGGAAGATGTGCAGATTGGCCTGGGAGGAAGGCAGAGTCCCGGAGGATTGGAAAGTCAAGTATAATTATTCTCCTGTAGAAAGGAAAAGGGGAAAAAGAAGCGTGTGGTAATCATAGGGGCAGTTGTCTTCTTAGCGTAATATGAAAAGTATATGGTAGAATACTTACTGACAGAGTTAGGGAAATAACAGGAATTGGCTGGAGAAGAAGAGAGAGGTTTTACAAAGAGAAGAGGTTGCGTAGATCAGATACTGTATTCATTCTTTGGTCTTAAAAGGAAAAGTTTTTAGAGAAGGGAAAGAAGTTGTATGCAGCCTTCATGGATTGGAGAAAGCATATGACAGGGTGGATGGACAAGGAATGAAGAAAGTAATAAGAATATATGGAGTAAATGGAAATTTGGTGAATGCCGCGAAGAGTATGTATGAGGGTGCTAAGGCTGTAGTGCGTGTGGATAGTGCTCTGAATGAATATATCTATCAGAATGTTAGATTAAAACAGGGATGTGTCACGTCCCCATGGCTGTTCAATCTGTACAAGGATATGGTCATACAAGAGACAGAAGGTAGGGCAGCAGATATCGGAGTGGCCCTAATAGGAGGGGGCAGTGTCTGGAAATTCCTGGTACTCTTGTTTGCAGATGATACTGTATTGTTAAGTGAAGACAATGGGGAACTGCAAGGCTTGGAAAATGAGTCTGGGAGAGTGTGTAAGAAACGGGATCTAATGGTGAATGTAGTGAAGAGTAGTTATGGTCCTTGAGAAAAATTAAGCCACTGACTGTACAATGAGGCTGAATGAGTAGGAAATGGAAGATGTGAGTGCATTTAAGTACATGGATAGTGTGATGAGTAAGGATGTAAACTGAGGGGGTGAAGTGCTTGAAAGGGTACAACAGTGAAGAAAAGTTGCCGGTTCTTTGAAAGCAGTGATGAGGAACAGGGAACTGAGCATGGATGTAAAAAAGTCACTGCATGACAGCATTTTGATACCAACTCTAATGTATGGAAGTGATGCTTGGATCTTGTTGGAAGGACACAGGTCAAGAATGAGAGCAGTGGAACTGAGTTATACAAGAAGGGCATGTGGAGGTAGGTGGAGAGACAGACTGACAAATGAGGAAGTGAAGGAGCACTGTGGTGCTGATGTGGATGTGACAGAAAGCGTTAGAAAAATACACTGAGGTGGTTTGACCATCCGGAGAGGATGGAGAGCAAGACCAACAAAGTGTATGCAAGTGAGGTGGAGGGGGGATGACAGAGAGGGAGGGGCCAAGGATGAGATGGAGGGACGGAGTGGAGAGGTATATGACAGGGGGTGTGTGAGCTGCGAGCATGACAGTGAAATGGCACTGGACAGGGTGATGTGGAGGTGATTTGTTTGTGGCTACCCCTTACAGGATTATGGCATCTGGCAACAGACAGATAGATAGATCATCGTCAGTATTAATTATTATTAATCCTTTCAGTGAGGTCACTTTTTTTTTTTTTTTTTTTTTTTTTTTTTTTATTGATACCTCTATCAATGGATAATTTTACATGATGGACAGATCTCCCATGACAAAGAGGTTATTGTATCTAACCCTTTCTGTGATTGATGAAAAATGTATAGAAACGAAGTCTTTTGATATTTCCGTTAAAATGAGTACGTGCTTTAATGATATGGTCTACCAGAGAGAGCAGAGGGTCTATGTGAGAAAGTCTGAAGGTGAAAAGAGGTGTGGTTGGCAGAGAATATACTGGGTATATGATAAATAAGTGTGCAATAGCGTGTTGCATGGAAGTTGATGAGGCTAAAGGAACTGACATAGGATCAAGTTGGTTGGATGAATTACGTACTGAGGAGCACCTGACAAGGGTCTCCTGTTGCCCTTGGGACCCAGACCATCTGGACTTGAACCCTGTGGACTGAAATCCACCTACTTAAACCAGGTGCTCCCATAAATCTTCAGTATAAGAGATGTTACGTGTAAGGACTACCTGTGTTGTGAAAATGAGATGCATAAGTGGCCTGCAGAGTGAGGGGCTACAGTGCAACGAGGAAACATTGGACTGCTTGAGATAAGTATTTTGTGGTGGTAAGAAAGCAGGGAAAGGAGATGGCAATATCATAGTCTGACTACGTGCTCTCTTGTCTCACCAGGGAGGGCAGTTTCTGAGGGAAGAATGTTTTGTGGAGGTTTGTGAAGGATGTTGTTAAGCTGGATGTTTTGGATGACTGTGGTGGCTAGGTGTCAATAAAAAAGTTGCAATGCATAGTGCTGGGCGGGGAAGGTGAGATGATGATGTGGCATTTTGTATAGGGGTGGAAAGTTCTCTTTTTTTCCTTTCTTTCTTTGTGGTTGGGTGATGCAGCTTGAAGTTACATGGGCAGGATGGATCTTGTGCTGAAGCAGTGAACTGTGTGCGTTCATATTCATGTAGTCCTTCTTTGGTAGACTTTAGTTTCATGGTGTGATTTGGGTTACTTTAGTTTCTTGGAGCAGTAATCTAACTTTACAGCCTTTATACAGCAAGAGGTGACAAGAGTTTATCATCTTACTTTATAGTCTTTATACAACAAAAGGTGACAAGGGTTTATCATCCCTTTTTTTAACCTAGACAGTTAACTGATGGACTGACTCTGTCTGGCACGTACAGTGATCCCTTGGTTATCACACATAATTGGTACTGAACATAGTGTGTCGTAATGAAACTGTGCGATAATTAAAGCACAGAACCTATGGACTTCATCATAATTGATACCATCCACCCCACTCTTAAACCCAAAAGTTCCAGTAATTTGTACCCACTAAACAGAGTACATGTATACTATTATGGTAAGTATCAGAAACACACATAGGCATGGTTAAGTTAATAGAAAGTACTGAAATGGACACAATAAGGAAGAAACACAAACCGCAGAGAAAACCTGAGATGGCCTTGTGATAAGTTGTTCTGAGGAAAGGGGTGGAGAGATTAATTCCTTCAGTAATGCCTCATCTTTGAATCCCTTAAAGCCATCAGAAATAATAACCAGTTTGGGCAATACCTGATTGAACTAAGGGTACTGCGCAAACCAGTATAGCCAGGCCTGTATACAAGGGGATATGTTTTTTCATTATAAAACCTCACACTGAATGTCCACTACTTTATATGTCTCTCTTCTTTTCCCCTCTCTATTTTTCTCCCACTTTTTTTCTTCCTGTTTTCTCTTTTCAATATCCTGTTCCTCTTCCTGTTACTTCTGTCCCTCTCTTTTATTTATTTTTGTGTAACATCTTATGGTTATAAAAGAAAACATCAAAAGAAAACTCAGTATATAATAAATTTGTGTCCCACGCTGTCTTATTATTTCCGAGACAATGTTTATACAAAGCCCATGCAGGTAATTTTCGTCTGTGTGTGTCTGTCAGAAGGGATATGTACTTTTACGCTCTCTCTCTCTCTCTCTCTCTCTCTCCTTTCCTCTTTTTTTTCCTTTCCTGCCCCTGTTACCTCTATCTCGCTCTCTTATTATTGAGCCACATTCAAGGTTATATGAGAAAACAACAGGAACCTGAAAGAGAAAATACACAGGAAAATTGCGTCCCTCATCCACTTGCTGTGAGATGCTTAGCAACACCCAGGCAGGTGATTTTGGCCTCTATCCAACTGGCAGGAGAATGGTTTTGCTCTCTCTCTCTCTCTCTCTATCCTGCTCCTGTTACTTCCATCCCTTTCTTATTAATTTTTGAGTTATATCCAAAGGTTGTAAAAGAAAACAATAAAATTCAATAAAGGAGGAAGCTGACAAGGGATACCATAGTTTTGATCTCTCTCTTTTTCTTTCTCTTATCCTGTTTCTTCTACTTATCTCTCTTAGTCTTTTTCCAGTCACATCCAAAAGTTATGAAGAAAACAATAATGGAAGAGAAAAAGTACAAGAGAAATTTACATCCCTTACCCTCTCATCATTTTCTTTGTTTTTTCTTTTGTGTGTGTGTGTGTGTGTGTGTGTGTGTGTGTGTGTGTGTGTGTGTGTGTGTGTGTGTATTTACCTATATGTAGTATACAGGAATTGAGCAATGCTCGTGTTGTCCTGTCTCCATATCCACATTCATCAAGTCTACCTTTACACACATGAATGTTTTTCTCATGCACCACCTCTTTGTCTAAGTCGTTCCAAATATTTAAGTATTTACCTAATATACCTAATTGTGATATACACGGAATGTACTATGCTCGTGGGTTTCCAATGCTGTTTCTCAATAAGTCAAATTTGGCATTAAACTCGTTTAAGTTTTTAGACTGGACAATCTCTTTGTCCAGGCTATTCCATAAGTCTATACTTCTGTAAGGAAAGCTATATTTCTTGATATCCTTCAAGCAGCTTGACGTTTTCAATTTCATTCCGTGTCCTCTTGTTGCTCTCTTATCCCATAAAAAACAGATCTTCTTTGTCAATTTTATCTACTCCCACCATGGTCCTGAACACTGCAATCATGTCTCCCCTCTTTCTCCTTTCCTCTAACAAAGGCAAATCCAGTTTTTCCAGCCACTCTCTGTATGACAGGTCTGTCAGACTGGGGACCATCTTGGTTGCTGTTCTTTGTATTCTCTCAATCTTGTTTATATCTTTCTTTTTGTGTGCGGACCACACTACCGCTGCATATTCTAACCTGGGGCGGATCATTGCCACCATCAATTTTTTCATCATCTCCTCATCCATATAATGAAATGCTACTCTTCCGTTAGTCAAGAGTTTATAAGTCTCTCCAACTATCTTGTTAATGTGCTTTTCTGGTGACAAACTATCTTGGACCAGCACTCCCAAATCTTTCTCTTCTCTCCTTTTTGTGATTAATTCATTACCCAACAAATAATTCAGTGATGGCCTCCTGGTACTTTTACCCATTTCCAATATTTTACATTTCTTTACATTAAATTTCATTTCCCACGTCCGGCTCCAATTGTGTATCCTATCCAAATCCTCCTGCAGTATTTTACAATCCTTCTCAACCTCTACCTTCCTCAAGATCTTTACATCATCAGCAAACAGACTTGCATAACTGTTCACTCCATCTACCATATCATTTACGTAAATCAGGAACATTACTGGCACCAACACCGAGCCTTGAAGGACTCCACTTGTTACTTCCCTCCATCCAGACATCCTATCCTTTATTACTGTCCTCATCTGTCTGTCTCTCAAAAAGTCTCTCATCCATTCCAGAAGTTTCCCCTTCAGTCCTCCTATATATTCTAGTTTCCACATTAGTCTTTTATGAGGTACCTTGTCAAAGGACTTCTCTAAGTCTAAGTACACACAATCCACCCAACCATCTCTCTCCTGTACCACTTCAATTGCTCTTGAGTAAAAGCTCAACAAGTTAGAAACACATGACCTTCCACTTCTGAATCCAAACTGACATTCAGCCAAAATATTCATCTCTTCCAGATATTTTATCCATCTGTCTTTCAGGATTCTCTCACACAATTTTGTGACCATGCTGGTTAGAGACACTGGTCTATAATTCAGGGGTTCTTCCCTGTTTCCTCCCTTGTAAATTGGTACCACATTTGCCCTCTTCCATTCTTGTGGCACTTTCCTCTCTTCCAGTGAGCATACGATTAAACTGTGAATTTTATCGGCCAGTTGTTCTCTGCACTCCTTCAGTACCCAATTAGAAATTCCATCAGGTCCTGGGGCTTTCCTTACATCTTGAGTTTCCAGTAATTTATACACTTCCTGTACATCCACTTTCATATCTTTTATCACCGAAACATTTCTAATCACTCCCTCCCCTTCCACAAGCTCCATTTCTTTAGTGAAAACTGACTGGAAACATTTGTTCATTATTTCTGCTTGCATTGCCGCATCCTTAAAGACCTCTCCTTCTACTTTCAGTTTGGTGATTCCTTCCTTTTGTTTCAGTTTGCCATTAACAAATCTATAAAACAGTTTGGGTTCGTCCTTGCATTTGTCTATTATACCTTTTTCAAAATTCCTTTCTTCTTCTCTACGTATTCTTGTGTATTAATTTCTTGTTCTTTTATATTCTTCCTTTGTTCTGTTGTTACCTCTCTTTCTCCAATTGTTCCACGCCTTATCTCTCTTTTTTTGCTATCATACACCTTCTATTAAACCACTCCTTTTTCCTGTTTTCTTTCCCTCTTACTCTTGGTACAAATTTTTCCACTCCCAAATTATAGATGTCTAAAAAGATATCCCACTTCCTCTGTATCTCTCTTGTTTCTCTGAATTTTCTCCAATCCGCATTTTCAAAAAAGTTTCTCAATCCTGTAAAATTTGCTTTCCCAAAGTTGTATCTTCCCTGTCTATGTTGCTCGTCTCTTGGCTCGACGTTCCCTATTAACATCTGGAACTCAATGACCACGTGTGTGTGTGTGTGTGTGTGTGTGTGTGTGTGTGTGTGTGTGTGTGTGTGTGTGTGTGTGTGTGTGTGTGTGTGTGTGTGTGTGTGTGTGTTTTCAACTCTAGGCATAGGCTTCACAGCCTGCTCCCAAGGCCCAGTAGTCCTCCTACACATCATACACCTCTACATGTCACCACTTCGGCGCTAACACCCACCGTCCATATTGAATACATGCTAGGGCTGTCTCATACCAGACTGATGTATTGGTATTAGCAGGGGTATTTTTACAACGTGTCAGTGGGTCTTCTGGTAGATCGGTAAAATCTGCTTTATATGAAATTCAAATCCTTAAACTATTCCCTGCCCAGCGGTGATCTGTACCTGGGTCTGGTAGGACTGCAGGCCACCTCTCTACCGACTGAGCCACTGCCTCCCCCAAGACAATGTTTACACAAAGACCACACAGATGATTTTGATCTCTGTGCGGGTGTCAGAAGTGTTATGTACTATTGCCTCTCTGTCTCTGTCTGTCTGTCTCTCTCTCCCTCTCTCAACAGAGCCATGAAAACACAAGTGGAATGAAATTTCTAGGTAAATGTGGACCCACCAAAATTTTTTAAGAAGAGGAAGGGTGATGACTATGTATATAGTGTATATATTTAGACATTTCTATCTATTGCCAAACGCCTCAATCCCGTACAGGGTGGCCACAAACAAATTGCCTCCACATCGCCCTGTCCCCTGCCATTTCACTGTCCTGCTCCCAACTCACACACCCCTCTCTCTCTCATATATATATATATATATTTGTGGTAGGTGGGGGCTCTCACCATCCACTCACTCAATGTAGTGCTGCTGTCGGGTGTCTACCCTTTCCTCTCCTCCATCCTTGTTTCCATCCATCCTCTTCTGTCTTTCTTTCCGGCACTCTTTCCTTGTCCTTCTGCCTGTGGGTAACTTTACACTTCTTCTTCTGTCTTTCTTTCCTTCATTCTTTCCTCTTCCATCTGCCTGTGGGGTGACTCAACACTGAGTGACAACCCAAATGGTTTCCTGTATACCAGGAAACCATTTACTATGCTGAGTGGTAACCATATAACCAAATATTGGCACCTGGTGGTTTAGTGGGTAATTACTGTGCTGCAATCGGATTGAGCCGGTGCAGGTTTATATCCAAGGGGTGGTTGGAGTTTATTGCTCACGTAATGCCACTCACGGATGAGTCAGGCTGGTCACTCTCATCTTAAATGTTGGGACGAACTGCCTGGCCCCGGGCTCCTACGCTCCTCATGGGGCAATGCAGGATTGGATGATGGATGGATGGATGGAGATATATATATCTATCTATCTATCTATCTATTGCCAGACGCCTCAATCCCGTTTGGGGTGGCCACAAACAAATCGCCTCCAAGTCGCCCTGTCCCCCGCCATTTCACTGCCCTGCTCCCCACTCACACCCCCCTCTCTCATATACCTCTCCACCCCATCCCTCCATCTCATCCTCGGCCTCCCCCTCCCTCTTCCACCCTCCACCTCACTCACATACACTCTCTTCGTCAGTCTTTCACCCTCCATCCTCGCCACATGGCCAAACCACCTCAGTGTGTTCCTCATAACGCTTCCTATCACATCCACATCCACACCACAACGCTCCTTTATATCCTCATTCGTCAGCCTGTCTCTCCACGTGACTCCACAGGCTCCCCTTAAATAACTCATTTCCACTGCTCTCACTCTTGACTTGTGTCCTTCCAACAATGTCCAGGCTTCACTTCCATATGTTAGAGTTGGTATCACAATACTGTCATGTAGTAACTTTTTTACTTCCATGCTCACTTCCCTGTTCCTTATCACTGCTTTCAAGGAACCAGCAACCTTTCTTCCCTGCTGTACCCTTTCAAGCACTTCACCCTCCAAACCTCCATCCTTACTCATCACACTACCCAAATACTTAAACGTACTCACATTTTCCAATTCCTCACCATCCAACCTCGCTGTACATTCACTGACTTCACCTCTCTCAAAGACCATCACTTTACTCTTCCCTACATTCATCTTTAGGTTCCGTTTCTTACACACTCTCTCAAACTCATCCACCAAGCCTTGCAGCTCCCCTTCGTCTTCACTCAACAACACAGTATCATCTGCAAACAACAGTACAGGGAGTTTCCAAACACTATCCTCTCTCACCAGGGCCACTCCAACATCCACTACCCTACCTTGTACCTCTTTTATTACCCCATCCATGTACAGATTGAACAACCATGGAGACATGACACATCCCTGTTTCAAACCAACTTTCAAAGAGAAAAATTCACTTAGTTCACCATATATTATATACAGTAATTCCTCCACTTTCTGATGTAAAAGAGCCAAAAGCATGTCCGGAAAGTGGTCCCGTCCAGAAAGTGGGCCCCAGCCTCCTGGACTTGTACTTATGGACCCTAACCTACCCTGACTCAGAAAAACACCTATATAACTCCCTACTGGACATGCATAGCACCTATTTAAGACCCAAATCACACCAATATGGGATATAAAAGACTGAAATAAATGCAAAAGAACCAGAAAATGAGGTTTTAGAGGTGAGTTTATACAATATTAAATATTCTGGGTACTTACAACAAGTCCCTGGCTCCTGGATTGGTACTTAAGGACCCTAACCCAGCCTAACCTTGAAAGCAACCTAAATAACTCCCTACCGGACATATTTAAACCTATTCAAGACCCTATTCACACCAATAATGGACATAAAACATGAAATAAATGAAAAGGAAGTCAGGGTACTTACAGCACGTCTGTGGCTGCCTTCTCTGGCTTTGGCAGTGGTGAAATGCTCTTGAAGCACGTACAGTAATCCAGTGTTGTGCTGCACTTACAGTAATTCTTTGCACTGTGAGTTATAATCGTTTAACACTGCACATTGTTATTTGCACCACACCAGTTTCAACTGACAGTTTCAACCGCCAGTGTGCACTCCACAGTTAATCCTTTGCACTCTAAATTCTAATTTCTTAACACTGCACAACACTGTAAATTCCCGTGTGGTCTAGTGGCGAGGTATTGCAGTTTATTCACAGTTTATTCACAAAAAAAGAGCACATGTGGCTTCCATTAGGATAAGCATCTGCTCTTGATCGGAGTTAGGCTGTGACTGTTGATGATGGGGTAACGGAGTTGCCAGATCTCAACGGCCACATTACCAAACTCCCCAATTTTCATTACCAAATTTAACTTTTCATTACCAAATTCATAAAGCTAGCATTTATTCTTCACTAATTATATATACAAGTGGAAATTCATGTAATCACTCTTCTTATAATTAACAGCATATTGATTATTTTCACGCTACATAAGCTAGCAGATTAATCAGAGAGAGCAAACAATCCACCATCTCCATCCTGTGTATCCTCACACATGTGAAAAATCAGTTTGGTATTGCATTATTCTGATTCACTACCAAACGAATTTTTCATTACCAAATTGGCCAATATTTGGTAATGAATGGTTGGCGAGTAGAGGTAGGGGAGAAGATGAGAGAGAGAAGAGAGAGGTATATGTGAGCAGGAGAAGGGAGGTTAAGAGACTGGTGAAGGAGAGTAAGAAGAAAGTGGATGAAGAGTTTGGGAGGAATCTGAGTGTGAAATGGAGGGAGAGTAAGAAATTGTTTTGGAAGGAGGTAAAGAAAGTAAGGCAGTGTGAAAGGGGAAATAGTAGGGGAGTGAAAGATAGGAATAATAGATTGCTGGTGGAGAAGAGAGAGAAATTGAGGAGATGGAAGGAGCACTTTGAGGATTTGTTGAATGTAGAGAGTGAGAGCAGTGTGAGTATAAGTGGTTGGGGAATGGCTGGGAGAAGAAGAGATGAGAGGAGGGAGGAAGAGATCAGTAGGTCGGAAGTAGTGGAAGCGATGAAGAAGATTAAGCTGGGAAAGGCCCCAGGAATTGATGGAGTGTGTGGTGAAATGCTTAGGTATGGGGGTGAGATTGTTGTGGAGTGGATATGGAAGTTGTGTAGATTGGCTTGGGAAGAGGGAAGGGTTCCAGAGGACTGGAAATCAGGTATAATTGTTCCTCTGTACAAAGGAAAAGGGAAGAGAGAAGTATGTGGTAACCATAGGGGTATTTGCCTTCTTAGTGTGACTGGTAAAATATATGGTAGAATACTCATTGATAGGGTTAGGCATATGACAGAGGAGCTAGTTGGAGAAGAACAAGGGGGATTTAGGAAGGGAAAAGGGTGTGTAGATCAGATATTTGTTCTAAGATGTTTAGTGGAGAAGTATCTAGAGAAGGGAAGGAAAGTGTATGCTGCCTTCGTGGACTTGGAGAAAGCTTATGACAGAATAGATAGGCAAGGTATGTGGAAGGTATTGAGAATATATGGAGTGGAGGGGAAATTGTTGAGTGCTGTGAAGAGTATGTACGAGGCAGCTAGGGCTACGGTGCGAGTGGATGGTGAGCTGAGTGAGTTCTTTGATCTCAATGTGGGACTGAAACAGGGGTGTGTGATGTCTCCATTGCTGTTTAATATATATATGGATGGGGTTGTAAAGGAGGTGCAAGGTAGGGCAGTGGATGTGGGGGTGGCCCTAATGAATGAGGGTGAGATTTGGAAGCTTCTGGTGTTGCTGTTTGCTGATGATACAGTATTGTTGAGTGAAGATGAATGGGAGTTGCAAGGTTTGGTGAATGAATTTGGGACAGTGTGTAGGAGGAGGAAGCTGAAAGTTAATGTAAACAAAAGTAAAGTTATGGTATTTGAGAGGAATGAAGTCACAGAGTGTGCAGTGAGATTGGATGGTGAGGCTATGGAGAATGTGAGTGCATTCAAGTACTTGGGTAGTGTGATGAGTAAGGATGGAACTTTGGGGGATGAAGTATGTGAAAGGGTACAGCAGGGAAGAAAGGTTGTTGGTACACTGAAAGCAGTGATGAGAAATAGGGAGGTGAGTATGGAAGTTAAGAAGTCACTGCATGATGGTATTGTGATCCCTACCCTGAGGTATGGAAGCGAGGCATGGACCTTGCAAGAGGGGAACAAGTCAAGAGTGAGAGCAGTGGAAATGAGTTACTTGAGAGGAGCATGTGGAGTGACGTGGAGGGACAGGTTGACGAATGAAGAAGTGAAGGAACGTTGTGGGGTAGATGTGGATGTGGTTGAAAAGATTAGGAGAAATACACTGAGGTGGTTTGGACATGTGGAGAGAATGGAGAATGAAAGACTGACTAAGAGGGTGTATGTAGGTGAAGTGGAGGGAGGGAGAGGGAGAGGTAGACCGAGGATGAGGTGGAGGGATGGAGTTGAGAGGTATATGAGGGAGGGGGGGGTGAGTTGGGGGGAGGGGAGTCAAATGGTGGGTGACAGAGTGACTTGGAGGCGTTTTGTCTGCGGCCACCCTTTGCGGGATTAGGGCGTCGGGCTATAGATAGATAGATAGAAAAATACCAAATGGCAACCCTGACAGGGGAGGGGGAAGGGGGGAGGAAGGAAGGGGTGAAGGGTCCATGGCGTAACAGCTGTTCGGCGCTGTGCGGCAATTTCAAATTACAGGTGGGAAAAAATTCGGATTTTGGGGGGGATTTTTTTTTTTCTTGGCCATTTTTGGGTTCCGAAGGTCCAGGCCCACAATGTTCAGTAAGTGGGCTGTCCGGAAAGTACAGGGATTACTGTATACATATACATTATATACAGTGGAACCCCGGAATTTTTAGGCTTCTCTACTCATACAACTCGGTTTTTGTACAGCTTTTTCGTCCAAAAATCGCTCCAGTTTTCGTACGGCGACCCACTATTTGCACTAAGAGATGCAGCGTCATAGGTGCCACATGGTTGTCAGTCCCACTTTGTCTTCCGCCAGCTATTCATCAGTCAAACAGGCTCCATTAAACTTTGTGATAAATTACGTATTTTTGTTAGAAAAGTCATCAACAGAAGACAACATTGGACATGTTCTTTACCATTAAAGAACCCAAAGCAATGCCCCAACCCCAAGTATCTTCCCAGCCCCAAGCATCTCTCCAGCCCCAAACATCTCCCCAATCCCAAGAATCTCCTCGTCCAAAGGGACAGAAGAGAGAAAAAATACCAGAAGGGGAGTCACCTACAGTTTTCATGGAAGGTGACTCCCTTTTCAAAAACTAACACCCCTCCTCCTCCTCTCCATATCCATCCACTTTCGCCATCAGCTCTCCTCAGTACAGGCAAGATGCAGTAAAATTATCATTTATATCATTTACAGCAGTGTTTCTTAACCTGGGGTGCTGAAATCAATTTTTGGGGGTGCTGGAAAATGCTGCCTTATTTTTTTTCTTTTGGTTTTGCTTTGTATTGGCATCCTTTTTTTTTTTTTTTTTTTTTTTTTTTTTTTTTTGAGAATGTATAAAACAAACTTTTAGGCAGTACTTCACTTTACTTTAACCCTGCAGTAGTGTAGCAACTGTAGTCCCAGTAACTAGATGTAAAGGGGTGCCGGCTGGACTGAGACCTTATTACAGGGGGTGCTGAGGTCGGAAAAGGTTAAGAAACACTGATCTACAGGGTATATTTCTTTATTTTAAAGGTTTTATGTATGGATTAAAGCAAAATACACTGTTTCTTATGGAAAAAAATGATTTGGTTTCTGAATAGTTCGTAACTTGTACAGCCAACAGGAATGAACTGTGTATAAATTTTGGGGTTCTACTACAATATATGTATATATACACATGTATGAAACGAAAAGTATATAACAAAATTATAATTCTAGCTATGACATGTAGTTGTGAGACCTGGAAACTGACAAAATCGAAGGAAAATAAATTAATCCATTCTCAGAGGGCAATGGAAAGGTCAATGTTGGGAATATCTTTAAGAGACGGGAATAGATCAACTTGGGTGAGACAGCAGACTAAAGTCAAAGATATTAATGACGTTATAAAAGAACAAAAATGGAGGTGGGCAGGCCATGTAGCAAGAATAAGCGGTAACCGATGGAGCAAGAGGTTGACTGACTGGACACCATGATATTGTACACGTAGCAGAAAAAGGCCAGCCAAGAGGTGGAGAGATGAGATAAAGAAATTTGCAGGGAAAACGTGGCAAATACTGCCTCAGTCAAGGAATTTGTGGAGAAGGTTGGGGGAGGCCTTTGTTTAGCAGTGGACTTGTAAAGGCTGCTTCTGCTGCTGCTGCTGATGATATATATATATATATATATATATACAGTGCTCGTAAGAAGTATCGAGCGCCTATGGCAGGGCGCGCAATACTTATGGCCAAAAAAGAATCACCTGTTTTTGGTACTAAAAATTGAGCCAGATGTTTGCGGTGCTAGCATGACGTCACGGTAGCCTGAGGCCTTCCTACGCGCTGGTTGGTTCCCGCCTCAGTTGCCTACGAGCTGCCTGAGAGAGAGGAACTCCACCGCGTCTCCCTCTAGTTTTGCGCCAGTTTTTACCGAGTGCCCCGCAGTGTTTTGGGTTTCGTCACTTTGTTATGGCACCTACCCGTGAACTATCGAGTGAAATCATATCCCAGATCATTGCTCTAAAGGAAGCAGGCCACCAAATGAAGGAAATTAGTGAATTGGTTGGCGTGGCTCGATTGACAGTGCGTAGGTGGTGCGTCCGTTTTCGAGTGGAAAACAGTGGTGACATTCCCACAAAGAAACCGCGGCCTGGTAGGCCCAGGAAAACTTCCCCGAGGTCTGTTAATGTTTTAAAACATACAGTGGAGTCTAATCCTTGTGTGAGTGCAAGGAAAATAAAGGAGAGCAACCCAGAAGTGTTTGGTGAGGTTTCTGTGCGCACAGTGTCTCAAAGGGTCCATGAACTTGGTTACACAAGTCACAGGCCTGTGAGAAAGCCTCTTCTCACACATTACCAGCGACTTCATAGGCTTGCCTTTGCTAACAAATACCTTAACTGGGGTGAGAAGCAATGGTTGTCAGTGTTGTGGTCTGATGAGGGAACGTTTAGTGTTACCTGTAACTGAGGAGCACGTGTGTACCGGCGCAAAGGTAGTGACCCGCTTGACCCACGTTATGTGGAAAGCACAGTTAAACATCCTGATTCACTCATGGCATGGGGTTGTTTTTCTGGTAAAGGTTTGGGGAAGCTTGTTGTGCTTCCCAAGAACTGCAGAGTGAAACAGGACGTTTATCTGGAGCTTCTGTGTGATCATTTACCAGACTCCTTCGAGCTCACAGGTGCACAAGTGTTTCAGCAGGATGGTGCACCTGCTCATAAGGCCAAATCGGTCACCAATTGGCCTCGTGACTGTGAGGTATCATTCATGAATGACTGGACAGGCAATAGCCCAGACCTCAACCCGATAGAAAACCTCTGGTACCTCGTAAAGAAGAATCTCCAAGGGAAGGACGTGAGCTCTCTGTCTAAGCTGGAAGCCGCCATTCGTGACTCCTGGGACAAAATACCCCTCCAGCACCTCAGGAACCTCGCCCTTTCACTTCCAAGACATCTCAGGTCCATGAAGAAGCATAAAGGATACCCTACGAAGAACTATCTATCTGTCTATCTATAGCCCGATGCCCTAATCCTGCAAAGGGTGGCCGCAGACAAAACGCCTCCAAGTCGCTCTGTCACCCACCATTTGACTACCCTCCCCCCAACTCATCCCCCCCTCCCTCATATATCTCTCAACTCCATCCCTCCACCTCATCCTCGGTCTACCTCTCTCTCTCCCTCCCTCCACCTCACCTACATACACCCTCTTAGTCAGTCTTTCATTCTCCATTCTCTTCACATGTCCAAACCACCTCAGTGTATTTCTCCTAATCTTCTCAACCACATCCACATCCATCCCACAGCGTTCCTTTACTTCTTCATTCGTCAACCTGTCCCTCCACGTCACTCCACATGCTCCTCTCAAGTAACTCATTTCCACTGCTCTCACTCTTGGCTTGTTCCCCTCTTGCAAGGTCCATGACTCGCTTCCATACGTCAGGGTAGGGATCACAATACTATCATGCAGTGACTTCTAACTTCCATACTCACCTCCCTATTTCTCATCACTGCTTTCAGTGTACCAACAACCTTCCTTCCCTGCTGTACCCTTTCACGCACTTCATCCCCCAAAGTTCCATTCTTACTCATCACACTACCCAAGTACTTGAATGCACTCATATTCTCCATATCCTCACCATCCAACCTCACTGCACACTTTGTGACTTCATTCCTCTCAAACACCATAACTTTACTTTTGTTTACATTAACTTTCAGATTCCTCTTCTTTCACACTGTCCCAAATTCATTCACCAAACCTTGCAACTCCCATTCATCTTCACTCAACAATACTGTATCATCAGCAAACAGCAACACCGGAAGCTTCCAAATCTCACCCTCATTCACTAGAGCCACCCCCACATCCACTGCCCTACCCTGCACCTCCTTTACAACCCCATCCATGTATATATTAAACAGCCATGGAGACATCACACAACCCTGTTTCAGTCCCACATTGAGATCAAAGAACTCACTCAGCTCCCCATCCACTCGCACCGTAACCCTAGCTCCCTCGTACATACTCTTCACAGCACTCAACAATTTCCCCTCCACTCCATATATTCTTAATACCTTCCACATACCTTGCCTATCTATTCTGTCATAAGCTTTCTCCAAGTCCATGAAGGCAGCATACACTTTCCTTCCCTTCTCTAGATACTTCTCCACTAAACATCTTAGAACAAATATCTGATCTACACACCCTTTTCCCTTCCTAAATCCCCCTTGTTCTTCTCCAACTAGCTCCTCTGTCATATGCCTAACCCGATTAATGAGTATTCTACCATATATTTTACCAGTCACACTAAGTAGGCAAATACCCCTATGGTTACCACATACTTCTCTCTCTCCTTTTCCTTTGTAGAAAGGAACAATTATACCTGATTTCCAGTCCTCAGGAACCCTTCCCTCTTCCCAAGCCAATCTACACAACTTCCATATCCACTCCACAACAATCTCACCCCCATACCTAAGCATTTCACCGCACACTCCATCAATTCCAGGGGCCTTTCCCAACTTAATATTCTTCATCGCTGCCACTACTTCCGCCCTACTACGAAGAACTAAAAGTAAATAAAATGCATTATTTATATGTTTTTTCAATGTTGAAAGGTTTGTTTCGTAGGAGGGACGAAGGGCGCTCGATACTTCTGACGAGCACTGTACATATATATATATATATATATATATATATACAGGCATACCCCAGTTTAATGATGTAATTGGTTAGGTAAAACCCCATCATTAGGTGGGATATCGTATATCGGGGTACTTTTAACATGTAATGTGGAGCGTTTACCAGCCTTGGATTTCCCCCCAAACCAGGCCCAAAACCCACCCAAAAGAGCCCCAAAACAAGTTTAAAGCCAATCTAAATGGCCTGACAGCTGTCAAGTATGCTAATGAAAGCCTAACACCTGTAACTTACTAAAACCAACAAATAAAAACCGAAAATCATCAAATATAAGTCTGGAAAACTAAAGCTTAATAAATTGTACCCCAAAACAATAATGTTCACCCCACCAGTGGCTAAAATACATTAATCTAAGTCTAATAACATTTTATAAATCAACCTAAACACACAAGTTTAGTCTAAGGTATCATCAAAATCGGTAAAAAAAAATCAAAACCCATCATTAAACCAGAGTTTGGCCATCGTTAGGAGGGGTATGGTGGTACAGTATTTCTACCCCCATCGTTAAGTAGGGGTATCACATCTAGGGGTATCGTATATGGAGGTATTACTGTGTATATATATATATATATATATATATATATATATATATATATATTATATTATATATATATATATATATATATATATATATATATATATATATATATATATATATATATATATATGTTCTGTATATATATATATATATATATATATATATATACACATATATATATATATATATATATATATATACACATATATATATACTGTATCTATTACCAGACGCCTCAATCCCGTTTGGGGTGGCCAAGTCCTTTTTCCAGTCCTGGGTCGTCATTGTTTGGTCAGTCCTTGTCCGAGGCTTCTTGTTTGTCTTTTTAGTTAGTTGTTTTCCAGGGAGGGGCACTAACCCTCCACCAACCCTTTTAGTTGCCTTTTACGACAAGCATGGATACTGGGGTGGTTGGGGTTGATTGCTCATGTAATGCCCCTCACGGATGAGTGAGGCTGGTCACTCTCATCTTAAATGTCGGGACCAACTGCCTAGCCCCGGGCTCCTACGCTCCTCATGGGTCAATGTAGGATTGGATGATGGAGAGATGGATATATATACTATATATATATACAGTAACCTCTCAAATAACGCAAGAGTTTGGTTGCTGGAGAGATTGCATTAGTTAAAAACGCATTTTTTAAACATAATTTTCCCATAAGAAACAATGGTAATAATGGGGGTTACATTCCTGGACTCTGGGAAAGTCTACCCATTTGAGGAGTTATGCTACTTTAAACTTAAAAGCAACAATATTAATTTGATGGAAAATTCACGTAAAAAACAAAAACTGTGTATCTGGGGAGAAATAAACAACATCTGAACCCTAGTTGGGCCGAAGCGTTGTTTACTTCACCCCAAATACATACTGTTTTTGTTTTTTATGTGGATTTTCTTTCAACTCTGCTTCATTCACGGCATTGTGAAAGTTCCTCAACATTATTAATGCATTAGTAGGTCATAAAAACACTACAGTAAAAGCAACATTTTTATTACAGTAAGTAGGTCACAAACAATAATAACACACAGCCTCACTTCATCTATGCATCACTCGTCGTCTGCTACTGTCCCTCCTCACCCCATTACCCCACCTACCGCCTCTCCCCACCCTAAATTTGTTGTCCCTCCTCGCTCTGCTGTCCTTCCTCTTCCTCTTCCTCTGACTCCCGTGCTACTGGTGATGAAGATACCTCCCTTAAGTTTTCTGTCTTCTTCATAAAGAACTGCTCTATCTTGGTCTGAGTGGTTTTCTTCTTTCTGTTCTGCAGCATCAAGTTGTAACAATTTAGATTTGCCATCACTTTCTTGGCCAAATTTTGTCCGAAAACGAACCAAATTGCTCAGAATGGGGCCAAACTTCATTTTCAAATATTATAGTTTGAATAAAACCAGTTTAAGCAACAAACAAAAAATTGTATTTATGCATAAACTGCCACACACGGTCTATCAGCTCGGGACTGTCCAAGGCGCGTGCGGCTAATTTGAAACCATTACGTAAGTGTGAAGTCGCGTTAAATCGAGAAACCCTTGTTAGTTAAACATACCTCCTTAACCCGTCACGTCCCGAGCTATTTCGCACCTCCGACACCCCCCAATCCAGAGGTATTTTCGAAAAATTTTATTTTGGCTAAAACCTCCGCTTTTCATGAAACATTGAAAATTCATAGGGAAATCGCTCACCTGACGTTTAAAATACTCGATTCAGGTAGCAGTACCTCCTTACCTGACTGGGTTTTCTAACAGGCTGGCACCAAACAAAACGACTTCTGTGGGAGGGTAACTATTTCACACCACTCATAAACGGTATTTATTTATTTACTTGGTACGAATTTATCTGTAGTACGAGAGTATATTGGTTTTCAAACAGTAATATAGGCATTATAAGCATTGTTTCACTCACTAACTCATCACCATACCTGACCTTTTTTTGCCACATTACCTGATCATCATTTCTGACTGTTTCTTCCCCTAATGCTATGTAAACTTTGTCCTCCACATTTTCATCAATTGGGGAATCACTCTGGCCCTCAATGTCTTTATTGGCCAGGTCACTGGTAACAGGTGAATTGCCAAGACAATGGCATGCAGGGGGGAGGGGAGGTTATGCGGTGTAAGGCATTGTCCCTGCTTGGCATCTTGTAGAGGAATAGAGGAAGGTGTCCCGTGTATACGTACGAAAAATCACGACGAAAATTGAAAATTGTGCAAATTATGAACCTTGCAATTGCACAACGTACCAGTATGTCGTCAGGACTGGCAAATGCAAAATGTTCCAACGTATCCATATGTCGACAGGATGCCTCGGGTTAAATATCTGCTCTTGTTAAAATGAAAATGAGTTTTTTAAACTCGTGTTAGTTGAGAGGTTACTGTACACATATATATATATATATATATATATATATATATATGCTGTATATATATATAAGTAATCCCTCCAATATCCGGACGCCCATTTTCCGGACATACCCAATAACTGGACATTTTTGTCCCGGGATTGAATATTCCCAAAATGGGCCAAAAACCGAAAAAAATTCGAAAAAAATCCAACTTTTTCCTGCCCGTAATTTGAAGTTGGCGCACACGGCGTGGGCGAGCTGTGTTTTGGTGCGTTCTGCCGCCGACATCCACTAGAGCGCCCCTGCATCTTCCCCACTTACCGCCCGTCTCTTGTTGTGTGTACATGTTTGTCGTCATGGCCGCCCACGTGCTCGCTTTTGTGGTGGTGCCTTACCTGCTGCAGGCTCTCTTGCCCCTCCTTCGTGTGTGTGATGATGGCCCCGCCGCCTGAGAAGAGGAAGAGAGTGGTTTTGACTCTGGAGAAGAAGAAGAAGATATTGGACAAGGTGGATGCAGGATGGTCTACCTCGCTTATCCCCTGTGAATTCAACCTGGCCCGGTCTACTTTGTTTGATATCAAGAGATCCCGCGACAAACTCATGCAGTACACGGCTGACTTCTTGTTGAAAAGCAAACGCAACGTAGAGAGGAAGGTGATGTATGCTCCCAAGTATGAAGAAGTCGACCGCTCCACGTTGATTTGATATCGACAGCAACGTACTGCTGGTGTGATGGTGTGTGGCACGGAGCTGAAGGCTGCTGCTGAGAAGTTCGCAAGGCTTCACAACACCCTAGACTTCAAGGCATCCGAGGGTTGGCTCTTCGTGTTCAAGTTACAACATGGCCTTACTAACAGTAAGTCTCATGGTGAAGCTTTGGACGCCAACGAGGATGGAGTTGACAAGTTTCGGCACAAGGTTAAGGGCTTGATCGACAGGGAGGGCCTAACTCTTGGTCAAGTCTACAACGCTGACAAAACTGGCTTATTCTATCGCTCTTTGCCTACGAACACTCTAGCCGAAGAGACGGAGAAGTGTGTGCCTAGCCGCAAACTCTGCAAGCAACGGATATCTGCTTTGTGTTGTGCCAATGCTAACGGCATGCACCGGCTCAAGCCCGTTATTGCTGGCCGTGCAAAGCAGCCTCGGTGTCTTCGTGGGGTGATGGATGTCCTTCCTGTCATCTGGTACCATTCCTTGAAGGCATGGTTCACAGCCCAGATCTTCAAAGACTGGTTCCACTGCCATTTCGTCAAGGAGGTCATCCATTACCAGACGGAGAAACTGGGAATCCCAAGCGACCAGGTAAAGGCCCTCCTTCTCCTCGACAATGCACCTGCCCACCCGTGCGATAAGGACTTGGTGGCTGAGAATGGCCGCATTAGGTGCATGTTTCTGCCACCTAATACTGCTGCTCTCATGCAACCAATGGACCAAGGAGTGATTGTGGCAACGAAGAGGCTGTACCAGCGGAAGTTCCTGGACGAGGTGATGGTTGTCTTAAGAGGACGAGGACGAGCACAGGGAGGGCCGGGACACATGAGGCCAGCGGACTTTGGAAAACCTTCGCCACTACAACATCAAGTCTGCCATCTACAACTGGGCCAGTGCATGGAAGGAAATTCTTGTCAAGACTCTAGAAAATAGTTGGTCTCGTCTGCTTCTCGGAACGGATGTGGAGAACAATTTCCTAGGTTTTGACGTGGATGACTTCCATGCACGTCTACGTGCGCATGGTAACGATGATGATGTGGATGAAATGCGTGAGAGGCTGGATGACGACAAGGGCGATCCTGGGTATTAGACCATGTCTGATATCGAGATTGCATCTTCAGTTGCAGGTGCCAGTGCCCAGCTTGAAGATTCCAACGAGGATGGCGACGATGATGCGGACTCCTCTCAGCATAACACTACTCCAGCCATCCCCAAGCTGAGCGCACTCCGCGAACACCTAGAGTTCGTTCTGGACTACCTGGAACACCCGGACTGCGACAGGGAGATGGGGCCATTGGGACTTGTGGGAGAAGTGCGTTCTTTCAGGCAGCGCATCATTAATCGTCAAAATCGTCGTTCCTTGCGTCAATCAACGATTGACAGCTTTTTCAGGCCCGTGACCCCCCTGTGCCCAGCCCTGGCTCCACTCCATTGCCTCCCCAAGACAGGCCCTCATGCTCTGAGCCACAGCCCAGCACATCAGCCACCGTGGAGTCACCGCTCAACTTGAGTTTGCGCCTATGTTCAGAGTCATCTGCAGTGGGTACGCCATCACCACGGCCCAGCGACGCACCCCTAGGTCACCTAAATGTGCTACTCTCAGACTCTGACAGTGATTAGACGCCAAGAACTTCTCCACTAGACCACGCGGGGATTTACAGTGTTGTGCAGTGAAAAAAACAGTGCATAGTGTTAAGGAATTTGAGCTCTGAGTGAAAAGACAAAGATTTAATGGACTGTAAATGTAACGTAAATTAACTTCAGTGTGTTTTGTTTAGAAAATGGCTTCAAGAGTGGAAAGACTTAAAGTGCAGAGTGAAACACTTATTTCATTAAGGTACAAATAAGCGCAAGTAAGACGAGTGCGCAGTGTTAAGAGAATGGAATTCTGAGTGCAAATGACTAAGTTCTGTGCAAGACTTCATGAACAGTGTACTGCAAGTGCTTCAGGAAATCCTTCTTACTGTCAGAGTCTGAGAGGAGGCGGTTATTCATCGAGATGGCCAGGGACTTGCTGTCAGTACCCAGAATGTTTAATATTGTACTGTACTGTATTTTCCATACTGTAATTACATCTAACACCTCATTTCACTCTTTTATGTCCCTTATTGGTGTAAATAGGGTATTA
Organism: Coenobita brevimanus; assembly: GCF_032717465.1. NCBI lineage: Eukaryota > Metazoa > Arthropoda > Malacostraca > Decapoda > Coenobitidae > Coenobita > Coenobita brevimanus. The sequence continues at coordinate 40,131,849 of NC_136966.1, forward strand.
GGTGCTATGCATGTGCAGTTGGGAGGTATTTCTCTGAGTTAGGGTCCATAAGTACCAGTCCAGGAGCCAGAGACTTGTTCTAAGTACTGTACTCAGAATGTTTAATATTGTATAAATTCACCTCTAAACGCTAATTTTATGGCTCTTTTGCATTTATTTCAGTCTTTTATGTCCCTTATTGGTGTGACTTGGGTCTTAAATAGGTGTTATGCATGTCCTGAGGGAGTTGTATAGGTGTTTTTCTGAGTTAGGGTCCATAAGTTCAAGTCCAGGAGCCTGGTGGCCACTATCCGGACAGGACCACTTTCCGGACATGCCTTTGGCTCTATTAAGTCAGATAGTGGAAGGATTACTGTGTATATATATATATATATATATATATATATATATATATATATATATATATGTCTATCTATCTATCTATTGCCAGACGCCTCAATCCCGTTTGGGGTGGCCACAAACAAATTGCCTCCAAGTCGCCCTGTCCCCCGCCATTTCACTGCCCTGCTCCCAACTCACCCCCCCCTCTCTCATATACCTCTCCACCCCATCCCTCCATCTCATCCTCGGCCTCCCCCTCCCTCTTCCCCCCTCCACCTCACTCACATACACTGTCTTCGTCAGTCTTTCACCCTCCATCCTCTCCACACGGCCAAACCACCTCAGTGTGTTCCTCATAACGCTTCCTATCACATCCACATCCACACCACAACGCTCCTTTACATCCTCATTCGTCACTCTGTCTCTCCATGTGACTCCACAGGCTCCTCTTAAATAACTCATTTCCACTGCGCTCACTCTTGACTTGTGTCCTTCCAACAACGTCCAAGCTTCACTTCCATACGTTAGAGATGGTATCACAATACTGTCATGTAGTAACTTTTTCACTTCCATGCTCACTTCCCTGTTTCTTATCACTGCTTTCAAAGAACCAGCAACCTTTCTTCCCTGCTGTACCCTTTCAAGCACTTCACCCTCCAAACCTCCATCCTTACTCATCACACTACCCAAGTACTTAAACCTACCTGTACTCACATTTTCCAATTCCCCACCATCCAAGCTCGCTGTACATTCACTGACTTCACCTCTCTCAAAGACCATCACTTTACTCCTCCCTACATTCACCTTTAGATTCCATTTCTTACACACTCTCTCAAACTCATCCACCAAGCCTTGCAGCTCCCCTTCGTCTTCACTCAACAACACAGTATCATCTGCAAACAACAGTACAGGGAGTTTCCAAACACTTCCCTCACTCACCAGGGCCACTCCAACATCCACTACCCTACCTTGTACCTCTTTTATTACCCCATCCATGTACAGATTGAACAACCATGGAGACTTGACACATCCCTGCTTCAACCCAACTTTCAAAGAGAAAAATTCACTTAGTTCACCATCCACACGCACTGCAGCCTTCGCACCATCGTACATAGTCTTCACAGCATTCAACAACTTCCCATCTACTCCATATATTCTTAACACTTTCCACAATCCTTGTCTATCCACCCTGTCATATGCTTTCTCCAAACCCATGAAAGCCGCATACAACTTCTTTCCCTTCTCTAGAAACTTTTCCACTAAAGATCTAAGAATGAATATCTGATCTACACAACCTCTTCCCTTCCTAAAGCCTCCCTGTTCTTCTCCAACTAATTTCTCTGTTCTTTCTCTAACTCTGTCAATAAGTATCCTATCATACACTTTTCCTATTATACTGAGAAGACAAATGCCCCTATGATTACCACACACTTCTTTTTCCCCTTTTCCTTTGTACAAGGGAATAATTATACCCGACTTCCAATCCTCCGGGACTCTACCTTCCTCCCAGGCCAATCTGCACATCTTCCACATCCATTCTACTACTATCTCTCCCCCATGCTTCAGCATTTCACCACACACTCCATCAATTCCTAGGGCTTTTCCTGATTTAACTTTCTTCATTGCTTCCACAACTTCTATCCTACTGATTTCTTCCTCTCTTCTCACCTCCCTCCTTCTCCCAGCCATTCCACAGCCACTTATACTTGCATTACTTCCATCCTCTATGTTGAACAATTCCTTAAAGTGTTCTCTCCATCTGCTCACTTTTTCTCCCTTCTCCACTAGTAATCTACCATTTTTATCTTTCACTCCCCTGCTCACTTCACTTCCACCCAGTCTTACTCTTTTCACCTCTCTCCAGAACATTTTCTTACAGTCCCTCCACTTTACACTCAAATTCCTTCCAAATTCCTCATCCACTCTCTTCTTACTCTCTCTTACTAATCTTTTCACATCTCTCTTTCTTTCTACATATAACTCTCTCTTCCGCCTCTCAACTTCTTCCACGCCCCTATTTCTCATCCATTCATTGTATGCTTTCTTCTTTTGTGCCACAGCCTGTTTCACCTCTTCAGTCCACCACGCTGTTCCTTGCACCCCCCTCTGTCTTCTCTTCCTTCCACACACCACATCACATGCTGCGCATATTTCTTCTGTAAAAATCCTACACACACCTTCCACGTCTCCCATCTGCTCCAATTCATATTTGCCCAATCGTTCCTCCACTTCTCTCTTATACTCTGCTTTTTTCTTATCCTCTTGTAACCTTTCCACTCTCCTTGCAACTACTCCTTCCTCTCGTCTTTCCCTTCTACTATTCTTCCATCTTACTTGAATTTTAATTCTGGCCACCACCAAGTAGTGGTCAGAAAGTCCACTCCCCCAACCTCTATGAGCTCTTGCATCCATATATATATATATATATACATATATATATATGCAGTAGAATTTCAAATTTCGAAGGACATATGTACCTAAAAATCACCACGAAATTCAAATCATCGAAATTTAAACTGAACTACTTATGGGAAAAATTAGTTTGGGTCTGGGGCCTCCGAACCTAACTACCTAAAATCATGATTTTTTGCCCACACCCCCTGTAAACTTTATGAACTATAACTGTGGTTAAGTAACTGTAGTTCTGCATTGTATTGCCATACTTGGTGTATTTCTGCCCTTTCCTGTGTTGCCATTTCTCCTTTGGCTGAAAAGATTTAGAGGTGCCCGGCTGCTCTCGTCCATTACCACTTCTACCCAAAGAACCACTCTTGCTTGCCATCTTGAAACAGGTAAATTGCGACGAAAATACAAAGAAAATACCTGTACATACAACTAAATTGCAGTGAAACGCATGTCCACATGTGGAAGGTACAGGCTGAAAGTGCAGCACTTGGCTGTAGAGGGCTGGCTGCTAGCAGGACAGTCGCAAGATGGCCGCCGACAACAGAGCATCGCCTTGCACACGGCTTGTTGTTGTTGGTGCATACTCCCATCCGGGAGCACTTGTCCTTAAACAACATGACTATTTTTTTTCTCAGTCTCTGTTGTTCATCTCTATGTTGCTCCTTATATTCATAATTACCGTACTTCTCTTCATTTCAGTATTCTGCCTACTGTATTTGCTACCACATGTAATTCATTATGTTTTAATATTGCTACTATTGATTCTCTTCCTTTAATTTGGTCTTGTTATATCTTCGAGTTATTAAAGTATTGATTAATTAATAATAAGTACAGAACGACCGGGAATCATCCAGGGTGCGAATTGTCCTGACGGGAAATCGTCCATGTTCTGACGGGGAATTATCTGATGGCAAATTGACTTGACGATGAATTGTCTCAGAACCATATCATCGTCTGCTTCATATACTGTATGAATAAATGATGTTGATTTTCATTCTCTTCTTGACACGTCACATACGATATTAGGTTAGGCTCATACTGTTTCTTATAATTTTCCTTCACCTTTAGCAGTCTGGTTCGCATAAAAAATATTATCTTTGCTTGTTTTGGTTGGAGTCTGGCCCTGAGAGCATCGAAATATGCGACTTTGCACCGAAAAGTAAGGTAGGCAGACCTCTCCAAAATGCATCAAAATTTGATTCATTGAATTCTAAACTGTCAAAATTTGAGATTCCACTGTACATATACATATATATATATATATATATATATATATATAGGTGTTCCTCCCGTAACGTGGTTTGCTGTAGCACGATATTGCTCTAACGCGACACAATTTTTCGGAAGGAAATAAACATGTGATAGGAAGCGTTATGAGGAACACACTGAGGTGGTTTGGCCATGTGGAGAGGATGGAGGGTGAGAGACTGACGAAGAGAGTGTATGTGAGTGATGTGGAGGGGGGAAGAGGGAGGGGGGGGAGGCCTAGGATGAGATGGAGGGATGGGGTGGAGAGGTATATGAGAGAGGGGGGGTGTCAGTTGGGAGCAGGGCAGTGAAATGGCAGGGGACAGGGCGACGTGGAGGCACTTTGTTTGTGGCCACCCCAAACGGGATTGAGGCATCTGGCAATAGATAGATAAATAGATAGAAATAAACATTCTAATGCAGGTACTGTGAACATAATGCAGCACTGTAATTTGAACTGGGCGGGCTGTGACGTGGTGTGAGTCGTGCAGCCTCACAATACTTGACGTCATTGCCCACCAATCACGCTTCACCTTTCTCTCTCCCCCAGCCACCCAGCCAATCAGGTTCCCCCTACCTCCCTCCTGCGTTCCCTTCTCCGCCCACTCCTACCCACACTATCCTCCTCAGCCTGCCTCGTGTTCTCCCCCTCTACCTCATCTCCAGCAACGTGTGTTTGTTCCTTTCCTCACATAAGGTACAATAAATAAAAAAGTCCTATTGACCTAATGTATGTTTTATAACCATATTCATGTTTTTAGGAGCTTAAAATTGGAGGTAAACAAAAATTTGCACCACAAGGGGGGAAAAAGTGGGCTTTGGGCAGGGGTGCAGAGGAAATAGGGGTCGTCAAGAGTCCCTCCAACCCGATATTTGCCTAACATGAGGTTGGTGTGGAAGCATATACCAGCGTTAGGGAACACCTGTATATACAGTAATCCCTCCACTATCCGATGTAACAGAGCCTCCCCAGAGCCTGTCCGGAAAGTGGGCCCCTGTCTCCTGGACTAGTACGTATGGACCCTAACCTAGCCTAACCCCGAGACACCTACATAACTCCCTACCAGACATGCATAGCACCTATTTAAGACCCTATTCACACCAATAAGGGACATAAAAGAGCGAAATAAATGCAAAGGAACCAGAGAATGAGATTTCAGAGGTAAGTATGAAAAATACAGTACAATATAAAACATTCTGGGTACTTACAACAAGTCCATGGCTCCTGGACTGGTACTTATGGACCCTAACCTAGCCTAACTCAGAAAAACGCCTACATATCTCGCTAGTGGACATACATAGTACCTAAAACCCAATTCACACCAGTAAGGGACAAAAAAAAGAGTGAAATAAATGCAAAGGAACCAGAAAATGAGGTTTTAGATGTAAGTATGGAAAATAAAGTACAATATGAAACAGTCTGTATACTTACAACAAGTCCCTGGCCATCTCAATGAATAACCCGCCTCCTCTCAGACTCTGACAGTAAAAAGGTGTACCTGAAGCACCTGCAGTAATCAGGTCTTGCACTGAACTTGGTCAATTGCACACTGAATTCTATTTTCTTAACACTGCACACTGTTCTTACTTGTGCTTCATTGTACCTTCATGAAATCAGTGTTGCACTCTGCACTTAGGTCTTTGCACTCAAAATTCTAATTTCTTAACACTGCGCACTGTTCTTTTCACTGCACAACACTGTAAATTCCCATGTGGTCTAGTGGTGAGTTCTTGCTGTTGATTCACTGTCAGAGTCTGAGAGCAGCTGATGCAGGTGGCCTAAGGGTGCATCACTGGGACGTGGTGATGGACTACCCACTGCAGACGACTCTGAAGACAGGCACAAACTCATGTCCAATGGTGACTCCACTGTGCCTGATGTGCTGAGCTGTGGCTCGAAGGATGAGGGCCTGTCTTGGGGAGGCAACTGTGTGGAGCCATGGTTGGGCACAGTGGGGGTCAAGGGTTTGAAAAAACTGTCAATGGTTGATTGACGCAAGGAACGATGATTTTGGCGATTAATGATGCGCTACCTGATAGAGCGCACTTCCTCCACAAGTCCCAAGGGCCCGATCTCCCTGTCGCAGTCTGGGTTTTCCAGGTAGTCGAGAACGAACTCGACGTGCTCCTGGAGTGCGCTCAGCTTGGGGATGGCTGGGGTAGTGCCTTGCTGAGAGGAGTCCGCATCATCGTCGCTTTCCTCGTCGGAATCTTCAAGTTGGGCACTTGTACCTGCAACTGAAGATGCGATCTTGATATCAGACATGATCTGATACCCAGCATCGCCCTCGTCATCATCCAACCACTCACGCACTTCGTCTACATCAACATCGTTGCCATGCGCACGAAGACATGAATGGAAGTCATCCACATCAAAACCTAGAAAATCATGCACCACATCAGCTCCGAGAAGCAAATGAGACCAACCATTTTCCAGTCTTGACAGGGACTTCCTTCCATGCACTGGCCTAGTTGTAAATGGCAGACCTGATGTCGTGGAAAATGTTTTCCAAAGTCCGCTGGCCTCCCGTGTCCCGTCCCTCCCTGTGCTCGTCCTTGTCATCGAGAACAGCCATCACCTCATCCAGGAACTTTCTATAGTACAGCCTCTTTGTTGCCAAGATCACTCCTTGGTCCATTGGTTGGATGAGAGAAGTTGAATTAGGTGGCAAAAACATGCACCTATTCCAGCCATTCTCAGCAACCAAGTCCTTGTCAGACGGATGTGCAGGTGCATTGTCCAAGAGGAAACGCAGGATTCCCAGTTTCTCTGTCTGGTAATGGATGACCTCCTTGACGAAATGGTGGTGGAACAAGACTTTGAAGATCTTGGCTGTGAACCAAGCCTTCACAGAATGTTACTAAATGACAGGAAGGACATCCATCACCCCACAAAGACACCGAGGTTGCTTTGCACGGCCAACATGAATGGGCTTGAGCCGGTGCATGTTGTTAGCACTGGCAGAACACAAAGCAGATAACCGTTGCTTGCAAAGCTTACGGCCAATTACATGCTTCTCCGTCTCCTCGGCTAGAGTGTTCATTGGCAAAGAGCGATAGAATAGACCAGTTCTGTCAGAGTTGTAGACTTGAGCAAGAGTGAGGGCCTCCCTGTTGATCAAGCCCTTCACCTTCTGCGGAAACTCCTCTACTCCCTCCTTGTTGGTCTCCAGAGCTTTGCCATGGGCCTTATGGTTAGGAAGTCCATGCCGTAACTTGAAAGCAGAGAGCCAACCCTAGGACGCTTTGAAGTCTGGGATGTCATGTAACCTTGCAAACTTCTCAGCTGCAGCCTTCTGCTCTGTACCATGCACCAGCACGCCAGCAGCACGTTGTTGACGATACCAAATCGGCGTGGAGCAGTCGATTTCTGCATTCCGGGGAGTAAACATCATCTTCCTCTCCACGTTGCGTTTGTTCTTCGATGAGAAGTCAGCCGTGTACTGCATGAGTTTGTCCTTGGATCTCTTGACATCAGACAATGTAGAGCGGGCCAGGTTGAATTCACGGAGGATCTGTGAGATCGACCATCCCGCATCCACCTTGTCCAATATCTTCCTCTTGTTCTCCAGAGTCAAAACCACTTGCTTCCTCTTCTCGGGCGGTGGAGCCATCATCACACACACAAAGAAGAGGCAGGAAAGGAATAGCAGAGCCTGCAGGAGGCAGGGCACCACCTCAAAAGCATGCATAGGGTGGCTGTGGCGATGAGCATGCACTCACGACGAAAGACAAGCAGGAAGTGGAGAGGATGCAGGGGCGCTCTAGCGGATGTCGGCGGAACTACGCACCAAAACACAGCTGGTCCAAGCCATGCACTAAGTTCAAATTACGGGGGAAAAGAAATTCAGATTTTTTTTTTAAATCTTTTGCATTTTGGGGGCAATCTGGGGGTTACTAAGTCCCGGGACCAAAATATCCAGTAAGTGGGGAGTCCGGATAGTGGGCGTCCGGACAGTACAGGGATTACTGTACATAAATATATATATATATATATATATATATATATATATATATATATATATATATATATATTTTAATAAATGGCACTTCATGAATAAACATTGTGATATACAGTAATCACTCCAATATCCGACGTAATAGAGCCATAGGCAGGTCCGGATAGTGGTCCTGTCCGGATATTGGGCCCCAGCTTATGGACTTGTACTTATGGACCCTAACTCAGAGAAACACCTACACAACTCCCTCTGGACATGCATAGCACCTATTTAAGACCCAAATCACACCAATAAGGCACATAAATGACTGAAATAAATGCAAAAGAAGCATAAAATGAGGGTTTAGAAGTAGGTTCATACCATATTACACATTCTGGTGACTGGCTCCTGGACTGGTACTTATGGACCCTAACCTAGCCTAACTCAGAAAAACACCTTCCTACTGCACATGCATAGCTCCTAACACCCTATTCACACCAATAAAGGACATTAAAGAGTGAAATGAGGTAAGTATAGTATGGAAAAAATTACAGTAAGAAACATTCTGCCTACTTATAGCAAGTCCATGGCCACCTCGATGAATAACCGCCTCCTCTCGGACTCTGACAGTAAAAAGGATTTCCTGAAGCACTTCCAGTACACTGTTCCTGAAGTCTTGCACTGAACTTAGTCAATCGCACACGGAAGTCCATTCTCTTTACAGTGCGCGCTCTTGTCTAACTAATGCTCCATTGTAACTTCCTAAGTGTTGCACTCTGCACTTTAACTTTTCCCATTCTTCTAATAATTTTCCAAAGCCAAAACAAACAAGTCTATTTACGTTAAATTTTGTTCCAAATGAGTCTTTTCTCTCACAACTGTAAATCCTTAACACAACACACTGTTTTTTTCACTGCACAACACTCCAAATTCCCGTGTGATCTAGTGGAGAAGTTCTTGCTCTTTATTCACTGTCAAGAGTCCGACAGTAACACTGGCAGGTGACCTAGGGGTGCGTCGCTGGGTCGTGGTGATGGCGTACCCACTGCAGGCGACTCTGAAGACAGCCGCAAACTCACGTCGAGTGGTGACTCCACCGTGGCTGATGTGTTGGGCTGTGGCTCGGAGCATGAGGGCCTGTCTTGGGGAGGCAACGGAGTGGAGCCAGGGCTGGGCACAGCAGGGGCCACGGGCCTGAAAAAACTGTCAATCGTTGATTGATGCAATGACTGACGATTCTGATGATTGATGATGTGCTGCCTGAAAGCACACACTTCCTCCACAAGTCCCAAGGGCCCCATCTCCCTGTCGCAGTCCGGGTGTTCCAGGTAGTCTAGGACGAACTCTAGATGTTCCCGGAGTGCACTCAGCTTGGGGATGGCTGGAGTAGTGTCCTGCTCAGAGGAGTCCGCATCATCGTCGCCTTCCTCGTTGGAATCTTCAAGTTCGGTACTGACACCTGCAACTGAAGACGCGATCTCAATATCAGACAATGTCTGATACCCAGGATCGCCCTCGTCGTCATCCAACCACTCACGAACATCGTCCACATCAACATCGTCTCCGTGCGTACGTAGCCGTGCATGGATGTCATCCATGTCAAACCCTAGAAAATCGTACTGCACATCCGTTCCGAGAAGCAGACGAGACCAACCATTTTCCAGAGTCTTCACAGGGACTTCCTTCCATGCACTAGCCCAGTTGTACAGCTAAGACTTGATGTTGTAGCGGCGAAGGTTTTCCAAAGTCCACTTGCCTCGTGTGTCCCGTCCCTCCCTGCGCTCGTCCTCGTCCTCGAGAACATCCATCACCTCGTCCAGGAACTTCCGTCAGTATAGGCGCTTTGTTGCCACGATCACTCCTTGGTCCATTGGTTGGATGAGAGCAGCCGTATTAGGTGGCAGAAACATGCACCTAATCCGGCCATTCTCAGCAACCAAGTCCTTGTCGCACGGGTGGGCAGGTGCATTGTTGAGGAGAAGGAGGGCTTTTACCTGGTCGCGCGGGATTCCCAGTGTCTTCGTCTGGTAATTGATGACCTCCTTGACGAAGTGGCGGTGGAACCAGTCTTTGAAGATCACAGCTGTAAACCATGCCTTCGAAGAATGGTACCAGACGACAGGAAGGACTTCCATCACCCCACGAAGACACCGAGGCTGCTTTGCGTGGCCAACAACAACAGGCTTAAGCCGGTGCATGCCGTTAGCACTGGCACAACACAAAGCAGATATCCGTTCCTTGGAAAGCTTGCGGCCAGGTACACGCTTCTCCATCTCCTCAGCTAGAGTGTTCGTTGGCAGCGAGCGACAGAATAGACCAGTTTCGTCTGCGTTGTAGACTTGACCGAGAGTGAGGCCCTCCCTGTCGATCAAGCCCTTCACCTTGTGCCGAAACTCGTCAACTCCATCCTCGTTAGAGTCCAAAGCTTCGCCATGAGGTTTACGGTTGGTAAGGCCATGCCGTAACTTGAACGAAAAGAGCCAACCCTCGGATGCCTTGAAGTCTAGGGTGTCATGAAGCCTGGCGAACTTCTCAGCAGCAGCCTTCAGCTCCGTTCCACGTACCATCACACCAGCAGCACATTGCTGTCGATACCAAATCAACGTGGAGCGGTCGATTTCTGCAAACTTGGGGGTAAACATCACCTTCCTCTCCACATTGCGTTTGCTTCTCGATGAGAAGTCAGCCATGTACTGCATGAGTTTGTCTCGGGATCTCTTAATATTGAACAAAGTGGATTGGGCCAGGTTAAACTTGCGGAGAATGCAGGAAGAAGACCACCCCGCATCTACTTTCTTCAATATCTCCTGTTTCTTCTCGAGAGTCAACACCACTCTCTTCCTTTTCTCAGGTTGCGGGGCCATTCTCACACACACTAAGAGGAGGCCCGAGAGCAGCAGGAGTGCCAGCAACAGGTAAGGCACCACCACAAAAGCGATCATGTAAGCAGCCATAACGACGAGCATGCACTCGCGGCGAGAGACAGGCAGAAAGTGGGGAGGATGCAGCGGCGCTCTATCGGACGTTGGAAGAATGACGCGCCACAACAATGCTCTCCCGCGCCGTGCGCGGCAAGTTCAAATTATGGGTGGGAATTTTTTTTTTTTTTTTTTTTTTTTTTTTTTTGGGGGGGGGGGGGGGGGTTTCCGGGCCATTTTGGGAATATTGGATCCCGGAACGATTATGGCCGGTTAGTGGGGATGTTCGGATATTTGGTGTCCGGATAATAGAGTGATTACTATGATTTCTGTGTTTTTTAATATGTTGTGGGGGGAGGTCCTAAGTCAATTTGCGGTAGCTGTAGAAATACTGTATCACCATATCCCCCCTAACGATGGCCAAACCCCAGTTTCATGATGGGTTTTGATTTTTTTACCAATTCTGATGATATTTTAGATTAAAATTGTGTGTTTAGGTTTATTTATAAACTACTTTTAGACTTACATAAATGTGTTTTAGTCACAGGTGGGGTGAAAGTTATCATTTTGGGGTACAGTTTACTAAGCTTGATTTTTTTCCAGAGTTATATTTGATGATTTTCAGATTTTATTTGTGGTTTTAGTGAGTTATTTACAAGTGTTAGGCTTAAGTTAGCTTTGTTTTACAGCTGTTAGGCCATTTAGATGGGCTTTCAACTTGTTTTTGGGCTAATTTGGGTGGGTTTTTGGCTTAGTTATGGGGGGAAACCCAAGGCTGAAAAAAAGCATCCCATTATATGTTAAATCTACCCCGATATACGATACCTGCCTAACGATGGGTTTTTACCTAACCAATTGCATCATTAAACCGAGGTATACCTGTAGTTGATGAAAACAAATCCACTGTTGTCTTACCAGTTTTTTGTGGTCAGCAGATTTTTAGAATATCCACAACTTACCAATACAGACTTTTCGTCTTCTTATTATCTCTGAATCTATTACTGATGTGTAAATTAATGTGGAGGTATATACACTTATCTTGAATATAGCTCTCCTGCCCCACAAATTGGATACAAAAACTTAATTCTCTGTTCAGCATAGGTCAGATTGTTCAGGTGCCCTCTCTGTATGTGTATGACTGTGATGGGGTGTGAGTGCGACGGAGTGTATGATGAAGTACGAATGTTGTGAAGCGTGAGTATGGTGAAGTGTGTGTTGAAATGTATATGGTGGAGCGTGTTGAAGTGTAAGTGTGCTGAAGTGTCTGTAGTGAAGTATGAGTGTGCTGAAATGTGTGTGCGAACATGTGTGTGTGGTGGAGTGTGAGTGCACTGAAGCATGAGTGTGGTGAAGTATGAGTGGGGTGAAGTATGAGTGTGATGAAGTGTGACTATGCTGGTGTGTGTGGTGGAGTGTGTTGAAGTGTGAGTTTGCTGAAGTGCATGTAGTGAAGTGTGAGTGTGCTGAAATGTGTATGGAGCATGAGTTGGTGGAGTGAGAGTGTACTGAAGTATGAGGTATGAGTGTAGGGCAAAGTCACTATGCGTGTGGTGGAGTGTGAGTGTGATGATGTGTGAATGTGGTGAGATTACCCATGTGATTAATTTATCTGTTATTTATTTATTTATTTATTTTTTCGATGCAAGGAAAAAGGAACCAAAAGCCAGGAGCCTGCAAACTGTTCTTTCTAGGAAAAAAAACAAAAACAATACAACAGAGAGCCAATTTCAAGATCTGCTCATTTCGAGATGCCTGAACACACTGCTTTTGAAAGAATGGAGATCATAGGATGAAGGAAATACAGACAGAGGGAGACAGTTTCAGAGTAGATCTGTTGTATAAATGATGGACTGGGAGTAATAGTTAACTACTGCATTAGAGAGTTGGACAGAAAAGGAATGAGAGTTTGTTGCTAGCACCCGTCCTTGAGATGGAGGGATGCAAGCAGACAGTTCAGAGGAGCAGCGACCATTGTAGTAGCAATAGAAAAGAGATAAAGATGCAACAGTGCGACAAAGAGACAGAGGTTGAAGAGAAGCAGTAAGAGGAGAGTTAATGAGACAAAAAGCCTTTGACTCCATCTTGTTGAGAAGAGCTGTATGTGGGGAGCCACCCTACACATGAGAGTGGTACTCAACCCAGGGGCAAATAAAACCCATGTATAAAGTCAACAACTGTGCAGGGGTAAAGAATGTATCGAGTCACCTTAGCAGACCTAATCCCTTGGAAGCAGACTTTACAAGAGATGTAATATGATCTTTCCAAGATAAGTCCCGAGTGAATGAAACCCCAAGCATGTTCAAGGATGATACAGGATTGAGCTGGATATTATTAAACATTAGTGGGCACCCTGTGTGAGTTTTGGTCAGGTTGATAGGTGTAAGAACTGAGTCTTTGATGCATTAAAAGCAACAAGATTACTTTTACCCCGGTCAGAGATACAAGCCAAGTCAGAGATTAGGTGTGCCACAGCCTCATCCTTTGTTTGTTGAAGTGACTGTTGAGATGCACGTTGCAAGAACCGAATGGAAGGGTGAAGGGTGAAATCATCAGCGTTGGAGTGGATAGGACTAGATGTACAGCTTAGGTCACTGATGAATAAAAGGAAGAGAGTTGGTGATAGGACAGAGCCCGGAGGAACACTACTGTTAACAGATCTGAGAGAAGAATGATGGCTGTCAACAACACCAGCTACAGAACGACCAAACAGGAAGCTAGAGATGAAGGCACAGATAGAAGGATAGAAACTGTAAGAGGGCAGTTTGGAAATTAAAGATTTATGCCAGACTCGATCGGAAGCCTTTGAGATGTCAAGTGCAATGGGAAAGCTTTCTTCAAAGTCCTGAAAGGAGGATGACCAGGAGTCCGAAAGGTAGGTGAGAAGATCGCCAGTGAAGCGTCCCTGACAGAACCCATACTGATGCTCAGAAAGAAGATTGCGACAGAAAAGATGCTTTAAAATTTTTCTGTCGTCCCTGACAGAAACCATACTGATGCTCAGAAAGAAGGTTGTGATAGAAAAGAGGCTTTAAAATTTTTCTGTTAAGAATAGACTCAAAAACTTTTGAGACAAAGGATGTTAGGGCAATTGGGCGATAGTTAGAGGGTTGGGAATGGTCACCCTTCTTTGGGAATGACTAAATGAAAGCAAACTTTCAGCAAGAAGGAAAGGTACAAGTTGACAGACAAAGACGAAAGAATTTACTTAGGGAGGGTGTTAGCACAGAAGCACAGTTCTTGAGGACAACAAAAGCGACCCCATCAGGCCCATATGCCTTGTCAGTATTGAAGCCAGTGATGGCAGAAAATATATCAGCTGAAAGAACTTTAATGTAAGCCATGAGGTAGTCAGAGCCAAGGGAAGTGATGGAAGAACAGCACTGGAATCATCTAAGGTGGAATTGAAGGAGAAAGTCTGAGCAAAGAGACCTGCTTTATCAGTTGAAGAAATTGTTACAGAGCCATCAGAACAGAAAACAGGAGGGAAGGATGATGAGGGAAAGTTGTTAGAAAGGTTTTTGGCAAGGTGGCAGAAGGAGCGGTAAGAATTTGAGTGGGAGAGCTGAGTGCATTTAGTACGTATGAAATTAGTTTTAGCAGAGGGAAGAACAGACTTAGCACGATTCAGGGCAGAAACATAAAACGATAAGCTTTAGGGGTGAGTTGGCTCTGGTACCTTTTATAGGCCTTCTCCTTGTTGTGAACAGCATTAGAAAAAGCATGATTATGGCTTTTTTGCATTAGTCAAAGGATATGAGAAAGGAATGTGTGCTTCCATATAACCTCCATAATGCACTAGGCATACTCAGATGGCTCTTGACCTTGGAAGCAATAAAATGAGAATTACCTGCCTTGTTAGCTTCTAACATCATTATGTGATGTATGATTCAACCCAAAATAGAAAGGAACATGCAGAAATTTACCACAAAGAAATATGATACTAAAAGAAAGAAAAATGCTAAAATACTGTAAATAGACAGTTCAACAAACTAATGATAAATTCCATAAAGTATATTGGCAGGTGACAAAAGAAGACCCAAAACAATAACAAGCAGGAATGTAACTCAAACATATAAACCCTGTAATACCAATATGCAGAAAAACATGAGAGTTAAAGACATAACTGAGGACATTAATGGTAAATGAAATTACTGTACACCAAAATAACAAAACAACACAAAGACAATTACCTGAATGAGCTGCTTGAACTCTGTCGAGGAAGGCAAGCAACTGCGTGTCTGAGAGGGAGGCCACTGTTACTTTGGCTATGTCAGCCTCCACTGGCACTTGCAAGTTGGAATTTGGTCTTATGTACTCCTCAGTGATATCCATGGCCCTGGCATTGCACACAGCTAAGTGATGCTCCAGGCGGTGCTCATAACAAGAACTGTAATGACCAAGTAAAACAGTAAGTACAGAATGCCTTAGTTACAGTAATTCCTCATTTAATATGCTTTCACTTAACATGCTTTTAAACCATACCTCTCTTAGCTAACACAGGAACACTCCTCACACCATAGGCCATCATTCATCATGAGGCAGTCAGGATGTGCAGTGAAAGATGATGATCAGGACTGAAACAACCAATAGTAGCATAGGTCTTTCCGTAAAACTGCTTATGAACTTCATGATTTAATACATACCATAGTAACTGTACTGACACACTCAACTGCAACACAAAATAAATTCTGATAATTATATGCAGCCTTGAATATGATTTGTTGTTACTTGAGAATGTTTCTTGAATTCAATTCTAACATGATTTTTACTTATCACAGTAATTTTAAGAATCCCTCAGTAGTGTTAGGTGAAGAATTACTGTATGTCATTTTTTTTTTACTTCTCTTTTTTTTTTGCTAGTACACCCACAGTAATACAAAAAGAAAATGCTTATCATATTTCCATTGCTTCCTATAAAATTAAACTGCTAGATCACCAAGATTTAATGTACCAGATTTATGGAAAACATCACTGACATCTAATGAGAAATTACTGAAACTCTTGCCAACAAATTTAATGTTCATACCAGGTGAATGAACTGAAGACTTCAACCTTTTATGAATTCTTAACAATTGAATAAACAGTATCTCTAACAATGACTGAGCCGGGAAAGTTAATAACAAGTATATAAAACTAAAGGTTTCAATCTCCTCTGAATTTTGAACAGTTCAATAAACAAAACCTGCAACATACAGATGACTCCTCTGTATATACTGATTAAGTGATAACCTAGGATTCCATGCACCTGGAAGCCATGCAAAATGATACCTTCGACCTATTACAGAACAAACTCTCAAATTCAAAATGCTTAGGTGCGAAGGCTTTATGGATAATGGAACAGGTATTTCAGAAAGTAGAATCACAATGATAACTATGAAAAAAACAAGTAAAACATCACTCATAGTACCATGAACAGTAATTACAGAAATGTACCTTGTATTTATAATATATAATTATGTTACTATACATTTCACACACACACACACACACACACACACACACACACACACACACACACACAAACATCTTCAAATATACACTGATTGTATGAGGAGTGATACTAATGACCCAATCACATGAAGAAATATTTTGGATAGTAAAGTCTTCTGGAAATCAAATTTTCAGATTAGGGAGTTTTTATTTAACAAAATTGTGGGGGACAGGGCAACATGGAGGCGATCTGTTTGTGGCCACCCCTCACTGGATTAAGGCATCTGGCAACAGAATAGAAATACAGTCTGCACTTGTATATCATGGGAATACTGTCCCAGGAAGCTCCCATTTTATGAGAATTCCGCATTATAGGGCCATATGTTTACTTGTTCAAGAGTTTCATGGTACCTAAGCCAGCCCCAAGTTCACCTTTTGAGAAAATTTTCAGTTTTTTTCCCAAGGAAATTTACCTACCCATTACAGAATATATTACATACAAACACCGGAGGATTCCTCACCTTGAATGGAAGAGGTTGTGGGTTTGCTGGGGGGAGGTGGATAGGGTTCCGAGGCCAGGGCAGGACTCCTACTGGTCCCCAGCAGGAGGCCGTCCTCCCAATATTTAAGGAGTCGACTGGCACACCCTCCCTCTCCTCCCTGTTGCAGTACATCAGCAGAAACTTCTCCATCATTACAAGAGCAGGGTCAGACACGCGTATCCTCCTGTCCATCGGTGAGGCTCCATATGCCCGAGCTGTCTTCAGAATGGCTTCCTTCTTGCCGAGAATCGTACAAATGGTGGAATCATTAACTTGGTAAAACTTCGCAATGTCACAGTTCTACTGTCCTCTCTCCTTCCTCTTGATGACATCCACCTTCTGCTCTTCAGTCAGAGACTTCCTACATTTGGCATGGTCACGGTGCAACGGCATGGTTGGACTGGGTTGGGGGGGGGGGGATCACACAGAGCACGTGCACAGGCCAGAATGCAGGAAGGGGGAGGCACAAATGGGTCAGGAATGCTCAGTGGACTGTGACAACACCCAGCACAGACATGTGACAGCAATATGTCATAGGCTGATGCAATCCGCACTGTCTATCATTTGCCTCGTTCTTTGAATTAAAATGGTAATTTTATGCTGCGAGCTGCGTTCTGTCTATCATTGGCCGTGCAGTATGACTCTGAAACATAAACTGGGGCCTACTGCCACATTATGTCCATTGTCCCTGCGAACTCAGGTCCTGAAAAAAATTATCAGCTTCCTCGAACAGCATTAAATCAATTTTTCCCGCAGTATGACATTTTTTGGACACAAAATGGCACCTCCTGTTTTATGAGGGGTTCGAGCACTCTGATCGTGCGTTATGCAAGCACTAATTGTATTTGTTAACCAACCCTCTGGTCTGATCACAACATGCCTACTGAAAATCACTTATGGTCCCGTCCAACTAGACTGCAGATATGCTTCCTACTGGCATGGACTACTATACAGAGGTAAAACAGAATAAAAACAGCAACAGTAATGAGGTTTAAAGTATTAAAAAAAAAAGGGGGGGAGAGCTCACCATGACCAACCTAAATTTCCCTATTGAAAACTCTCTGTGATACAAACTAGACTACAGATATGCTTCCTAGGTGCAAAGCCTACAGTACTGAGGTAAAGCAGATATAAAACAGTGAAGTTACAGAGGTTTAAAGCAGTAAAAGATTAGAAAAAAAAAAAAAAAGTGTGGGGACTTACAATAGCCTGGGACCCTTCTCCTCTTAGAGAAATGGGCACCACTGTGCCTATAGCATGCTTTTCTATGCATTTGTTGGTCCTGCTACTGCTTATGATAATCTTGCACTGAGATTCCACGCACAGTGCACACACACATACAGAGAGATCACTATATTTTGAAAACCTGATGCACTACATCTCTATCTATCTACTGTATCTACTGCCAGCCACAACAATCTCTTAAGGGGTGGCCATTTGACTTTGAGTTATTTGCTTTATGGGAAGGGGCACTAACCCTCCACCAACCCACTTGCTGACATGTTGGGAGCAAGTATGGTTTGATTATATGGTTACCACAAATGATTTCTTGGCTTACAGGAAACCATTTGGCTTGTCACTCAATGTAATGCCACACGTAAGGAAAAGCAACAAGGAGTGACAGGAAAGATGGGAGAAATAGGAAGAGAGGAGGGCAGGCACAGAAAAAGAAGGATAAAGGCTAATGAAGAAGTAGGCAGCACTACATCAAGTGAGCGGATGATGGTTGCCACCACCTACCACTATGCTCTACATATTACTGTACTGTATATTCATGTTACCTCTGAATGAACTTATTCAAATTAAGAGAGGGCACTGGTACTGAAGAAGCTTGACACCATTTTCACTTACTCCCTCAATATTATGAGTTCTTTTATACAGTACTTAATTTTTCCTACTGCCAGATTATTTTATTCACCTATGGAGAAACGTATGGTGGTGGACGTATGAAACAGAATAGGATATTCATTAACTTAAGTGTTGTCCCCTGATGCAGAACCCAGGGAAAGTTCTCCTACAGCTTGGATAAATCCAATGCAGGTGTCTGTAGCTGCCAGAAGGGGATCTGTTTACATCTAAATTTAGAGAACACTGACCATCTTACCATGTATGTGAGTGCTTTCACTTGATGCCAGCTCTTCTTGTGTTGCAATTCTAAGCCATTTCCCTGCTCAGTCTTCTAACTGGTAGGTCTCCAAGCAGTTAAAATGACAGAATCAGTAAAACAGTAAGGGCCAATCATAATATACTGTACTACCACCTTTACAAGTTGTTGCTGTTGCATCTGATTCTGTGATGCCATCCAATACGTACAGTACAGACATACACAGTGTTATGATCCAGTATTCCCTCGTGGTAAACAGCACCTCACCAGGGTCAGACCAGGGTCCTTCCCACAGTGAGATGCAAGCAGGTATGAGCAGGCTTGCCTCCCTGGTGAATGCCTCATCTGCTCTACCCAGAATGAGTGTCACCACATGTAAGTTCCTTGTCTGCACCAGCTTTGACATGAGGAGCCCAAGACTAGAGTTACAGTACATTTAAAAACAGATGACTAACCTATTCACTTTTGTGGCATTAAAAAAAAAAAAAAAAAAAAAAAAAAATCAGTTGCTTCTTGGGAATTCCCGTTATAATACCAGTATAGTATGAGCATGGCCAAGCTGTCACTCTGAGTGGAGAGTTCTTTCTATCTTCAACAGATACAGTAATCCAAATGGGGGTGACCACAGAAAAACTATTTCCATGTTGCCCTGTCTTCCACAATTAGGAACCTCTCTCACTCATAAACATCTCCACCCTGTCCCTCCAGTACCTCATCTTCAGTCTTCCTCTTTACCTCTCTTCCTCCACACAATATACACTCTCATAGTCAATCTCTCACTTTACATTCACTCTACATGGCCAAATAATCTTGGGGTACTCCTCCTAACACTTCCCAGCATCCACATCAACACCACAATGCTACCAAACATCCCCACTTGACTTTGTCTATCCAGATATGTCCACCTGCTCCTCTCAATACAGGAAATAACTCACTGACCAATGTGATACTCGCTATGCTGGTTAGGTAATAGAAGAGGCTGCTGGGTGGCTCTTAATCCTTTCAGCCAAACGAGTTTCCTTTAAGCTGAAAAGCTGTCTGGAGGTAGCTTCAGTAAATTTTAAAAGCTAATGAGTTATCAAAGTAAAGGAAGTGTGGCCATGTGCAATCTGCCACAAGGATGCGGGAAGTAACTCCACCTTGTGCAATGTTTATGATAAGTGGGTGCAGAGATCATTTCGTTTCCTTTCGTTTCGTTTTTAAAGGCTCCAACATGGTTGCATGTGTCGGCCTTGGTCACCTAATGGCGGCTCTCCACGCTGCACGATCCATTGCAGCCTCCCTGTTCAGTCCCTTAACCCTAAGGTCACACCTAATGACCTCGTCCCATGTCTTTCTCGGTCTACCCTTCATAACCCCACCCCCAATATTAACACTTCTCACCTTCCTCACCCAATTATCATCCCCCATCCTCTCCACATGTCCAAACCACCTCAATCTACCTCTCCTCATCACAACACCAATACACTCCAGTCCCAACCTACCTCTCAACTCTTCCATTGTAAACCCAGCCCCTCCAGGCCTTGGACACAGGGACGCACTGCACATCCACCTAATCATTGTCATTTCTGTACGTCTGAGCCGGCGAATGTCTTCCTCCTTCACTGCCCAGGTCTCACTGCCATACAGCATTACACTCCTAACACATGCTGCATACAAAGACCCCTTAGCACGTAGGGAGAGCCCTCTCAATGTCAGGAGAGGCAAGAGCTCCCTGAACTTCTTCCGACCACTTCTCACCCTAGCCACAGAGCTAGCTCCAGCCCCACCTCCAGCACACAACATGTCTCCCAAATAACAAAACTCTTCCACACACTCAGGAGATTCACCAGCAAGTTCAATCCTTTCACGTCTGACGATCTCCACCTGCTCACCCAGGCACGCCGTACACATAAAATCAGCATTATCTCGCAGTCTACCTCTGATACCACTACATCTCTTATGCACCCATTTATCACACACACCGCACAAGATGGAATTACTTCCCACGCCCTTGTGGCAAACTGCACATGCCCACTCTCCCTCGTCTTTGACAGTACCGCCACCAACCCTTGATATCATCACTTTTGTTTTATCTGCATTTACCCTTAAACCCTTTTGCCCCATACCATCTCTCCACTTCCTAAACCTTTCCTCCGCCTCCCTTTCATTCTCTGCAATCAACACCAAATCATCAGCATACAACAACTCCCACGGGAGTCCGTTTCTAAAGTCACGTGAAAGGGCTTCAAGTACCATGATAAACAACATGGGACTCAAGACTGACCCTGATGCACACCAACATTCACGGAAAACTCATCACTCAAATCTCCATTCACTCTCACCTGGGTGTGAGCACCCACATACATGGCCATAACCACCCTAACCAGCCACTCCTCCAAGCCAAGCTTTCTCAATGCCCACTTCACCACCTCTCTAGGGACTCTGTCAAAGGCCTTTTCCAAATCAACAAAAACAAAATAAAGATCCCTTCTCCTACCAATATATTTTTCCTGAAGCTGTCGAACAATGAATATGGCATCAGTGGTCCCCCTACCTGGCATAAACCCAAACTGCATCTCATCAATATTCACTCTTTCTCTAATCATACCTTCTAAAACTCTCTCCATTACCTTCATTATCTGATCTAAAAGCTTTATACCTCTATAATTTCCTCTTTCCAGGGCATCACCCTTCCCTTTATACACATTTACAATTACACTCTTCAGCCAATCATCTGGGACAACACACTCATAAATAATCCTATTTATCAGGTCAGTGACTAAACTCACCCCTATATCACGTGAGGCCTTCAACATTTCGGCAGTCAACCCATACACACCTGCTGCCTTCCCCACCCTCATCCTGCCTATTGCCTCACTCACAGTAGCAGTATCAATCAAAGGCCAAGGGCCAGACACTGGATCTGCTGGCTCCAAACCTTCCCTGTCCCAGTCAAACTCCTCATTCAACAACCGGTTATAATGCTCTCTCCATGCATCTTTAATATCCTCACTGTTCACCACTACCCTTCCTTCATCATTCTTCACACACTGCTCACCTATGATATCCTGATTATCCCTCTTCACCTGACCTGCCACCCTAAATATATTTTTCCTTTCCCCATGATTTAGGTTATCAAGTAATTGTCTCTGTGAATCAGACTTTGCCCTGTATACCTCTCTCCTAGCCCTACGCTTGGCAGCCAAATATTCCTCTTTGCTACCACCCTTCTTCCATTCCCGGAAAAGCCTTCTTTTCTCCTTAATTGCAGCTTCTACACCCTCATCCCACCACCAAGTTACTTTATGTCTTGGTGGTCCTCTTGTCCAGCCGCATGTTACATCAGTAACTCTCAAGAAATTGTTCTTGAGGGCTCTGTACTGTTCATTCACGTCTCTGTCTACAGCTCCCTGTTCAGCCACCACTCTCCTCAACTCGCAATAGAAGGCATCCCTTACTACTTGGTTTTTCAGCTTCCATATTTTCCTCCTAGGTACATAAGTCCTCTTTTTCATCACTTGTTCTTTAAGCACCATATCACAAATCAATAGTTTGTGCTTCTGCACACACTCCTCACTTCCTATAACTTTAACATCCCTCACTAACCTCCTATCGGCCCTCCTAACCAGAAAATAATCTATCTGACTGCTATTTCCCCCAGACTCATACGTAATTAACCTACTGTCTCTTTTCCTAAAATATGTGTTGCACACGATCATGTCCGTTGCCTCCCCAAACTCGAGTATCCTTTCCCCTTCTGCATTCCTTAGACCATATGCACATCCCCCATGCACTCCTTCATAACCTTGTGCTGCTTCACCTACATGACCATTTAAGTCCCCTCCCAAAATCACTATCTCATCATCCCGCATACCACCCACTACACGTATTAAATCATCCCAAAATCTATCTTTCTCTGATTCATCCAATCCTGCCTGTGGAGCATATGCCGATATAATCACAGCTATCTTTCTTCCCAACAGAATTTTCACTACCAATATCCTATCGCTTACTCTCAAAACATTCATAACATATTCCACCCATTTCTCCGCAACCATCACACCAACACCTCCATATCCGTCTGTCCCCCCCAGCCAAAACAACTTATAGCAACAGTCCTTCCCAACAATCTTTCTGGCGATCCACCCCTTTACCGGACTTCCTGCAAACACGCCACATCCACCCACCTCCTACTGAATGCCTCAACGACTTCCCCTGCTCTTCCCCTCAAACTTCCCACATTCCATGAACCCACCCTCATCCCCATGGGTGATTTACTGTCCTCAGGCTTGCTTTGAAACCTTTTTTGTTTTGTCATCTTCAGTATTAATAAATGGGGACAGACACAGCACAGGTCCCACTCACTGCACAATCCAGGTCCAGGCAATGGATCTGGCACCCCTAGCCCACCAGCTTACCAGTGGCTGTGGTAGTGGCCTCGGGGCACCCTGCCAGGACAGCTGCAGGGACACCCTCCAAGCGCGTCTTGGCACTGCAACTATCCCGCCATTATACACCCACTGATAGGGCAGCCTCCTGGGGCCCTACTCCCAGGTTTGGGCCCCTCTCTATTGGGCGGAAGCGGCAGCCTGGGAACCGCAATGCCCTGTACCCTCTAGCACAGGACCGAGCCCCATCTCGCCCTGGACCCATGATCTATGCCGGCGGAACCCCCACCACGCCTCCCCCCAGAAGTCTGCCACTAGGTAGCGGGGGCAAAGTTTTCTGGCCGCATGCCCTTGCTGGCGCCAACCCCTGTAACGTAGTGGGATACGTTGTGTGAAATGTAAAGTTCATGTGGTGTAGTGCATAGATAGTTAGAGGAAATGTTTGGGAGAGTATGCTGGTCTACTCTCCATGTTACTGTCACACTGAAAAGGTCAGCAAAGGGGGATGGTTAGATAGCTAGTGAAACAGGAACTCCAGCTCTCCCTATCACCAGCATTCCCATTCCCCTCGGGAGTACTACCCTGTTCGGCCCGTGCTACGGCCTCCTCCAGGTGTAGTAGTATTTGAGGTTGGCTGTGAAATAATGTTGATTTCGTGTGTGCGATGAGTAAGGGAGAACATGTAGAGACTGTCAGGTATGAAAGAACTGATCTTGCTGGTAAGTCTCCTGAATGTGTGGAAGTTTTCTTACTTGGGGGAAATGTTATGTGCTGAAGGTGGAGCTGGAGCTAGTTCTCTGGCCAAAGTGAGTGGCTGGAGGAAGCTCAGAGAGGTGTTGCCTCTCCTGACACTGACAGGGCTCTCCCTCCACTCTGTGGGATCTTTGTATGAGGCATGTGTTTGGAGTGTAATGCTGCATTGGTAGTAAGACTTGGGCAGAAAAGGAAGAGGATATTCATGGGCTCAAACATACAGAAATGACAACGATTAGATGGATGTGTCATGCATCCCGAGGCCTGGGGGTGGTTAGGATTACGACTGAAGAGTTGAGAGGAAGGATGGGACTGGAGAGTATTGGTGTTGTGATGAGGAAAGGGAGACTGAGATGGTTTGGGCATGTTGAGAGGATGGAAGATAGCTATTGGGTGTGAAAGGTGAAAGGTGTGAACATCGGGGGTACGGCTGCGAGAGGCAGACCGAAAAAAGACCTGGGACAAAGTCACAGAGTTAGAGTTTTGATCTCAAGCATGTAGGACTGAAGAGGGAGGCTGCCAGTGATCAAGCAGCATGGAGAGCTGCCATTAGGTGAGCATGGCTGATGCATGCAAGCATCCTGGAGCCTGTATTAATGATATGAATGGCATGAAACTGGGTACAACTTTTAGTTCATCATTCAAGCGATTTGTTGCTCAGCAAACAAACATATAGTGAGGCCTAACTGTACTGTAGGTAGATATGCTGGGTATACATACAGGGTCTATGGTATGTGTGTTTAGATGTCTATCTACAGTCAGATGCCATAATCCCGTGAGGGGATGCCACAAACAAATTGTCTCCATGTTGTTCAGTCCCTTGCCATTTTGCTGCCCTCCTCCCAGCTCACATCCCTCCTCTCTCATATGCCTCTCCACTCCATCCCTCCATCTCATTCTTGATATCCCCCTCCCTCTCCCCCCCCCTCCCTCCACCTCACTCACATACACTCTCCATTAGTCCCTCAATCTCCACTTTTCAGACTACATTGTGGCCATCACCCTTCTCTGTTTCAGTACCAGCACAAAATACAACTCACAATCAATCTACTCTGCCCTCACTGTAATGCTGTTCCTTACATTACTGCACACTTACCTCACCATGCACCTCTATTTCACACACAGACAATCCTTCAATAGAACCTTAGTGTAAAATGTCTGAAAACACCCAGCTGAAATGGGTGGTTTCCTGAAGTCCACTGACTTTATGTCTTAATAAACCCGCACAATTTCAAGGTTTATGATATACTGTACCTCTGGACATGGGTTATGGAGAAAAGATATCTGTACTATTGCTATTATTGTTTTTGTTTTGGTCCACGGTTTACATGGACATGAAAGAAATGGATTGCAGAAATTTACTTTAGCCAGGCGAGCTCAGAGCTCTCTGGTAAGAGCTAGTTTGAAGGGTTGTCTGTCGTGTAAAAGTAAATGCATTAAGTAAACATGTGTAATGAAGCAAAGGGGAATCACATTTTTATACTTTACTTACTGCTTTGGATCTAATGGACAAGGAATCCTCTTGTAATGAGTTGCCTGCAAAAAACAAACATACATTAGCTAGCATGATCTAGTATCTAAGACACCCTCTGTGAAATGGAGGTCAAAACAAATTTACAGAAACCTGCTGTACAATCAAAGGCTTTTCATCTCATCAGCTCCTCTCCTCTTACTGCCTTCCTTCAAAATCTTTCTCTCTGCTGCAGTGTTGCATCATTCTCTCCTTATTACTGTATCACTGTACCACCATTACTCCTAATATTGCTCCTTTAATTTTGCATATCTTAATAACTTAATTTTAAAGTTTATGTAATCATTTCCAATGGATAATTCCTGGGGATGCACCAACTTTCTCAATGAGCTGTAAAAAAAAAAAAAAAAAAAAAAAAAAAAAAAAAACTTTCTTCAAATCTTGACTTCAGTGCTGAGAATTCAATTCACCTGAGACAGGAATGGATGAAATAATTTAACTATGTAAACAAGGTTTTGAACAGGTTACTATAGTCATTATTCTTGCCAGGGACACTGTTGCAACTTGTTAACAATTACTGTACCATATACATTAAGAAAATTGTGCTCCGCAGCTACTACAATGAGAAGTTTAATGCTCCTCACACTCTTTACCAGTCAGCTGCCGTACACTTACAAGGAGATGTGAAAGGGGTCCTTGGAGATCCGTAAGTTACCAAAAACAAGAAAGATGTTGAAAAACATCTAATGAGATACACTGGTGACATTCCTATGTAACAAAGGAGGTGAAAGAAATATGTCTGATGACACCATGGCAATAGAGGAAACAAGACTTTTTGTTTTGTTACAGGATGAGAATGCCTGGTGAGTAATGAACAATGTGACTTTAGGAGTGGTGGAGCATGTGATGATCATAAAGTGAAATGGGAGGTACCGGAGAAAGCTCATGAAAAGGATTACGATATATTTTATGGCATTTATGGATCTGGAGCAAACATACAACATGAGAAAGAGAGAGGGACTGTGGAAGATTTTGCATATGTACAGCATGGACAGAAAGCTGCTGAGTGCAGTTAAGAGTCTTTATGATGGTAGTGAAGTCTGTGTAATATTAAGTGGACATCTAAATGAGTGATTTAAGATCACTGTTAAAGTGAGGCAAGGCTGTGTGAAATCCCCATGACTGGTCACTATACACTGTATATGGACTGGGTTATCAGGAAAAAAAAACTCTAAGTTATGGAATGAAGGATAACATTCACAGTGAATGACAAAATTGTGTAGAATCCTAAATCTAGTGTATTTACCTACCAATTGAGTTCATCTAGTTTTAGTATTTAGAATCTGAGTTAAGCTAGTGCTGTCCTGTCTCCTAATATTAAATTATCCAATCTACTTTGAAACACATGTATGTTCTTTGGTTGCATCACCTCCTTTTCCACAGTGCTCCATACGCTTATAGTTCTATTGAGAAACTTAAATTTTTTCCACATCATTTAAGAATCTACTCTTCTTCAATTAATATTCATGTCCTCTTGGCCTTCCACCATCATCCACAAACAGATCTTCTCTATCCACCTTTTCTAGTTTTCTAATACCTTTAAGCATTGTAATCAAATCTCCTTTTTCTCTCCTCTCAGTGAACATCAGTAACTTCAGCTTCTTCTGCCTCTCTTCATAAGACATATCTCTCAAACTTGGCAGCATCCTAGTTGCCATCCTCTACCTTTTTCAATTTTCTTACATGCTTCTTCAAATGCAGTGACCATATCACTGCTGCAGCAGCAGAAGTCTTATCATGGACACAATTATTTCTCTCAACATTTCCTCACCCAGATAGCTGAAAACCAAACTCACATTGGCTATTAGTATATATATGGCCCTTCAATGATCTTATTTATTAGCTTTTCTGGTGACAGACTATCCTGTATGGTCATTCCTAGATCTTTCTCTTCCCTTGCTTTGCTGATCCTCTCTTCCTATTTTGTACTCATAACCAGGCCTTCTGTCGCATATTGCCATTCATAGGACATGGCATTTTTATGCATTAAACTCAATTTTCTAAGTCTGGCTCCAGCTGCACAACTTATCCAAATCATTTTGCAACTCCAAACATCTGTCACCATTCTGGATTTGCTTCATACTTTTTGCACTGTCTGCAAACATATTCATATAACTGCATATCATTTACATATATCAAAATACAGTAAAAGTCCAATTCTTCGGCATCCAATTCCCCGGCAAATCTGACATTTCGGCAGTTTTGAGAAATAGTCCCATTTACGAAAATCTCTGATCGTTCGGCAGATTTTCCGATTTTTTTCGTCCCCTCTACTGCTGGGGACTTCTTCCAGCAGTAGCAGACTCCAATCAACCCCTTCTATTGTACATATGTAAATAAGGAACCGACTATAAGTTTAGGTAAGTGCATGTGAACTTGTAGGTCTACTGTACCATTACATTTATATACAGTATGTTCACTAATTTCTTTATTTTTCATATTCATGTATAGTACTGTATTCATTACAGTATTGTACAGTATCAAACAGTATACAGTACTCTCTCCAAACACATTTGTAATGATATGAGTAGTGATGATAGTGTTCACCGAAACATATAAGGTACTGAGTGGGTAGGGTTTTTGATAATTCGGCAATTTTGATTTTTCGGCACTTGCCTGGTCCCATAGATGCCGAAAAATCGGACTTCTACTGTATAATGGGAGCAAAACTGAACCTTGTGGCATTCTACTCACACTTCTCCACTGAAGAAACAACTAATGTATTCTCCTTTATCTTCTGTCTAAACAATATTCCATCCATTATGGCACTTTCCTATTAGCTCCTCAAACACTTTTTAATTTCAATTAGCAGTCTTTTCTGTGGCACCCTATCAAATGCATTCTTCAAATTCAGGAAGTCACAATCTACCCAGCTTTCTCTTTCCAGTATGATATCCACAACTCTGCAGTAATAATTCAGCAGGTTTGTGACACATGATGTGCCTTCCCTGTATCCAAACTGATTTGCTGTCATTACCTCATAGTCATTCTCTTCAGGAACTTAATCCACCTTTATCTGAGAGATTTTCATTCATTCATTGCCAGAAGCCATGTATCCCAGACAGGGTGGCCAAGGGCTTAGAGTTAATTGTTTTTACAGGGAGGGGCACTAATCCTCCACCAACCCCACATGACACGTAGGGATGCCAACAGCATCTGGTGTTCCCAGGCGGTCACCCATCCAAGTACTAACCAGACCCAACGTTGCTTAACTTCGCTGATCGGACAGGAAGCCGTGTACTCAACGTGGTATGGTCTATAATTAAGTGGGGGGAGGTGAGAAGAAAGGAAGAAATCAGTAGGACAGAAGTTGTGGAAGCAAACTGGGGAAAGCCCCTGGAATTGATGGAGTGTGTGGTGAAATGCTGAAGTATGGGGGAGAGATAGTAGTAGAATGGATGTGGAAAATGTGCAGATTGGCCTGGGAGGAAGGTAGAGTCCCGGAGGACTCTATATAATTATTCCCTTGTACAAAGGAAAAGGGGAAAAAGTGTGTCGTAATCATAGCGGCATTTATCTTTTTAGTATAATAGCAAAAGTGTACAGTAGGATACTTATTGACAGAGTTAGAGAAAGAACAGAGGAATTAGTTGGAGAAGAACAGGGAGGCTTCAGGAAGGGAAGAGGTTGTGTAGATCAGATATTCATTCTTAGATCTTTAGTGGAAAAGTTTCTAGAGAAGGGAAAGAAGTTGTATGCGGCTTTCATGGATTTGGAGAAAGCATATGACAGGGTGGATAGACAAGGACTGTGGAAAGTATTAAGAATATATGGAGTAGATGGGAAGTTGTTGAATGCTGTGAAGAGTATGTATGATGGTGCTAAGGCTGCAGTGCGTGTGGATGGTGAACTAAGTGAATTTCTCTCTTTGATGGTTGGGTTGAAACAGGGATGTGTCATGTCTCCATGGTTGTTCAATCTGTACATGGATGGAGTAATAAAAGAGGTACAAGGTAGGGTAGTGGATGTTGGAGTGGCCCTGGTGAGAGAGGGTAGTGTCTGGAAACTCCCTGTACTGTTATCTGCAGATGATACTGTGTCATTGAATGAAGACGAAGGAGAGCTGGAAGGCTTGGTGGATGAGTTTGGGAGAGTGTGTAAGAAACAGAATCTAAAGGTGAATGTAGGGAAAAGTAAAATGATGGTCTTTGAGAGAGGTGAAGTCAGTGAATGTACAGCGAGGTTGGATGGTGAGGAATTGGAAAACATGAATACGTTTAAGTACTTGGGTAGTGTGATGAGTAAGGATGGAGGTTTGGAGGGTGAAGTGCTTGAAAGGGTACAGCAGGGAAGAAAGGTTGCTGGTTCTTTGAAAGCAGTGATAAGAAACAGGGAAGTGAGCATGGAAGTGAAAAAGTTACTACATGACAGTATTGTGATACCAACTCTAACATACGGAAGTGAAGCTTGGACATTGTTGGAAAGACACAAGTTAAGAGTGAGAGCAGTGGAAATGAGTTATTTAAGAGGAGCCTGTGGAGTCACATGGTGAGACAGGCCAACAAATGAGGATATAAAGGAGTGTTGTGGTGTGGATGTGGATGTGATAGGAAGCGTTAGGAGGAATACACTGAGGTGGTTTGGCCATGTGGAGAGGATGGAGGGTGAAAGACTGACGAAGAGAGTGTATGTGAGTGACGTGGAGGGGGGAAGAGGGAGGGGGAGGCCGAGGATGAGATAAAGGGATGGAGTGGAGAGGTATATGAGAGAGGGGGGGTGTGAGCTGGGAACGGGGCAGTGAAATGGTGGGGGACAGGGCGACTTGGAGGCGATTTGTTTGTGGCCACCCCGAACGGGATTGAGGCATCTGGCAATAGATAGATAGATAGATCTCTACCTTCTCCTTTATAAACTGGCACTATATATGCCCTTTTCCAGTCTATTGACAACTCTCTTGTGTTCAGAGAAAGTTTAATAATATCATAAATTGGCTGCACCGGTTAATGTGCACATTCATTTAATATCCATCCAGCAATGCCATCCGGCCCCATGGCCTTCCTCACACCTAATTCCCTCATCAGCTGTAAAATATAAATGTGTGTATATACAGTATATCATTCATTTAGTCCTTATCCAATTCTATGTTGCCCTATGACGAGCATAGGAGCCCGGGACTAGGCAAGTTGGTCCTGACATTTAAGATGAGAGTGACCAGCCTCACTCATCCCTGAATGGCATTACGTGAGCAATAAACCCTAACCACCCCCTGGATATAAACCTTCACCGTCTCAATCCAACTGGAGCACTGTAATTACCCACTAAACCAACAGGTGCAAAAATTTGGTAATAAGGTTACCACCCAGGATAGTAAATGGTTTCCTGGTGTACAGGAAACCATTTGCCTTATCACTCAGTGTAGAGTCACCCACAGGGCAGACATAACGGGAAAGAATGAAGGAAAGAAAGAAAGATCAGGAAGTATATATAAGTTTACTTATATAGAGTATATACAATAGATACATACATAAATATATATATATATATATATATATATATATATATATATATATATATTGTTTATAATTAAAGCTTGTGGTAGGTGGGAGTGTTCACCATTCACTCACTCGATGTAGTGCTGCTGTTGGGTGTCTGCCTTTTCCTCTCCTCCATCCTTCTTTCCTTCCATCCTCTTCTGCCTTCCTTTCCTTCATTCTCTCCTTGTCCTACTGCCTACGGGTAACCTTACACTCATTCTTCTGTCCTTCTTTCCTCCATTCTTTCCTCTTCCTTCTGCCTGTGGCTGACCCTACAATGAGTGACAAGCCAAATGGTTTCCTGTACACCAGGAAACCATTTACTGTACCGATACTATGCTGGGTGGCAACCATATAACCAAATTTTGGTGCTTGGTGGTTTAGTGTGTAATTATTGCACTCCAATCGGACTGAGCCGGTGAAGGTTTATATCCAATGGGCAGTTGGGGTTGATTGCTCAGATAATGCCACTCAGGGATGAATGAGGCTGGTCACTCTAATCTTAAACATCGGGACCACCTGCCTAGCCCAGGGCGCTTAAACTCCTCATGGGGCAATATAGGATTGGATGATGAATGGATGGATATACTGTATATATATATATATATATATATGACAAAATTGATGGGGAGGCTTTGTGGACTGTTTTAAGATTGTATGGACTTGATGGCAGGTTATTAAAAGGGGTGAAAAGTTTTTATGTAAATAGTAGAGCGTGTGTAAGAGTGGGAAATGGTGTGAGTGATTGGATGAAAGTTGGAATACAAATGTGGGCAATTGTGTGTGTGTATGAGCCAACACAAGATCGTGCTAGAAGAGTGAGAGAAGAGTTCTGGACAAATGTAGAAGTGTGCATGGAAAAGTCTGGAAGGAATGAGAGAGTGTTTGTGATCAGTGATATAAATGGTAAAGTTGGGAAGGTGAAGGTGGATGGAATAGTTGGGGAGTGGGATGTGCCTGCTGAGATAGATGAGAATGGGAGTGCGTTAGTGGATATTTGTGCTGGGAGGGAGTTGGTGATAGCCAATACCCTCTTCAGGCATAAAATGATTCACAGGTATACATGGTGAGTGATGAGAAGGGTGGGTGGTGAACTGAATGAAAGGAAGGCAATGATTGATCATGTGTGTGTGGATGAAAGGATGCGAGGATGTGTAATGGATGCAAGAGCTTATAGAGGTTGGGGGAGTGGACTTTCTGACCACTACTTGGTGGTGGCCAGAATTAAAATTCAAGTAAGATGGAGGAATAGAAGAAGGGAAAGACGAGAGGAAGGAGTAGTTGCAATGAGAGAGGAAAGGTTACAAGAGGATGAGAAAAAGGCAGAGTATAAGATAGAAGTGGAGGAACGATTGGGCAAATATGAATTGGACCAGATAGGAGACGTGGAAGGTGTGTGTAGGATATTAACAGAAGAAATATGTGCAGCATGTGATGTGGTGTGTGGAAGGAAGAGAAGACAGAGGGGGGGTGCAAGGAACAGTGTGGTGGACTGAAGAGGTGAGACAGGCTGTGGCACAAAAGAAGAAAGCATACAATGAATGGATGAGACATAGGGGCGTGGAAGAAGTTGAGAGGCGGAAGAGAGAGTTATATGTAGAAAGAAAGAGAGAGGTGAAAAGATTAGTAAGAGAGAGTAAGAAGAGAGTGGATGAGGAATTTGGAAGGAATTTGAGTGTAAAGTGGAGGGACTGTAAGAAAATGTTCTGGAAAGAGGTGAAAAGAGTAAGACAGGGTGGAAGTGAAGTTAGCAGGGGAGTGAAAGATAAAATTGGTAGATTACTAGTGGAGAAGGGAGAAAAAGTGAGCAGATGGAGAGAACACTTTAAGGAACTGTTGAACATAGAGGATGGAAGTAATGAGTATAAATGGCTGTGGAATGGCTGGGAGAAGGAGGGAGGTGAGAAGACAGGAAGAAATCAGTAGGATAGAAGTTGTGGAAGCAATGAAGAAAGTTAAATTGGGGAAAGCCCCAGGAATTGATGGAGTGTGTGGTGAAATGCTGAAGTATGGGGGAGAGATAGTAGTAGAATGGATGTGGAAGATGTGCAGATTGGCCTGGGAGGAAGGTAGAGTCCCGGAGGATTGGACGTCAGGTATAATTATTCCCTTGTACAAAGGAAAAGGGGAAAAAGAAGTGTGTGGTAATCATAGGGGCATTTGTCTTCTTAGTATAATAGGAAAAGTGTATGGTAGGATACTTATTGACAGAGTTAGAGAAAGAACAGAGAAATTAGTTGGAGAAGAACAGGGAGGCTTTAGGAAGGGAAGAGGTTGTGTAGATCAGATATTCATTCTTAGATCTTTAGTGGAAAAGTTTCTAGAGAAGGGAAAGAAGTTGTATGCGGCTTTCATGGATTTGGAGAAAGCATATGACATGGTGGATAGACAAGGATTGTGGAGAGTGTTAAGAATATATGGAGTAGATGGGAAGTTGTTGAATGCTGTGAAGAGTATGTACGATGGTGTGAAGGCTCCAGTGCGTGTGGATGGTAAACTAAGTGAATTTTTCTCTTTGAAAGTTGGGTTGAAACAGGGATGTGTCATGTCTCCATGGTTGTTCAATCTGTACATGGATGGGGTAATAAAAGAGGTACAAGGTAGGGTAGTGGATGTTGGAGTGGCCCTGGTGAGAGAGGATAGTGTTTGGAAACTCCCTGTACTGTTGTTTGCAGATGATACTGTGTTGTTGAGTGAAGACGAAGGGGAGCTGCAAGGCTTGGTGGATGAGTTTGGGAGAGTGTGTAAGAAACAGAATCTAAAGGTGAATGTAGGGAAGAGTAAAGTGATGGTCTTTGAGAGAGGTGAAGTCAGTGAATGTACAGCGAGGTTGGATGGTGAGGAATTGGAAAATGTGAGTACGTTTAAGTACTTGGGTAGTGTGATGAGTAAGGATGGAGGTTTGGAGGGTGAAATGCTTGAAAGGGTACAGCAGGGAAGAAAGGTTGCTGGTTCTTTGAAAGCAGTGATAAGAAACAGGGAAGTGAGCATGGAAGTGAAAAAGTTACTACACGACAGTCTTGTGATACCAACTCTAACGTACGGACGTGAAGCTTGGACGTTGTTGGAAGGACACAAGTCAAGAGTGAGAGCAGTGGAAATAAGTTATTTAAGAGAAGCCTGTGGAGTCTCATGGAGAGACAGGCTGACGAATGAGGATATAAAGAAGCGTTGTGGTGTGGATGTGGATGTGACAGGAAGCGTTATGAGGAACACACTGAGGTGGTTTGGCCTTGTGGAGAGGATGGAGGGTCAAAGACTGATGAAGAGAGTGTATGTGAGTGAGGTGGAGGGGGGAAGAGGGAGGGGGAGGCCGAGGATGAGATGGAGGGATGGGGTGGAGAGGTATATGAGAGAGGGGTGTGTGAGTTGGGAGCAGGGCAGTGAAATGGCGGGGGACAGGGCGACTTGGAGGCGATTTGTTTGTGGCCACCCCAAACGGGCTTGAGGCGTCTGGCAATAGATAAAGAGATATATAGATTGGTTTCCCGTGAGAGTGGGGCTGCAACAGGGATGTGTGATGTCGCCTTGGTTGTTTAATATTTACGTGGATGGTGTTGTAAAGGAGGTGAATGCAAGAGTTTTATGTGGAGGTCTGAGTCTGGTGAATGTTGATGGTGGAGAGTGGAATCTGAAGCAGCTGCTGTTTGCAGATGATACTGCACTGGTGGCTGATTCAGAGGAGAGATTGAGACAGTTGGCAGAGGAGTTTGGAAGGGTGTGTGAAAGGAGGAAATTGAAAGTAAATGAGAATAAGAGTAAAGTGATGAAGTGTACGAGGTTGGTAGATGGCAGGGGGATGAATATAGTTTTGAATGGCGAGTTGCTTGAGGAGGTAGAGTGTTTTAAATATTCTAGGGTCACATGTTGCTGTGGATGGAAGAATAGATGCAGAAGTGAAGTTTAGAATTTTTTTTTTTTTTTTTTTTTTTTTTTTTTTTTTTAAATGCTACCAAGAAGGAACCAAAGGCCTGGAGCCCGCAGTAACAGTTCCCTCCAAGAGAAAAACATAATACAATAGAGAGCCAAATTCAAGATCCGATCATTTTGAGTTGCCTGGACACACTGCGTTTGAAAGACTGGAGATCATAGGCAGCAGGAAATACAGACAGAGGGAGACAGTTCCAGAGATGACCTGCTGCATAAATGAAAGACTGGGAGTAACGACTAACTCTTGCATTAGAGAGTTGGACAGAAAAGGGATGAGAGTTTGCTGCCAGACCGGTGCTACGTGCCCGTCGTAGAGGTGGAGGAATGCAAGCAGACAGTTCAGAGGAGCAGTGACCATTAAAGTAGCGATAGAAATGAGATAAAGATGCAACAGTGCGGTGAAGAGACAGAGGTTGAAGGGAGTCAGTAAGAGGAGGAGAGTTAATGAGACGAAAAGCCTTTGACTCCACCCTATTGAGAAGAACTGTATGTGGGGAGCCTCCCCACACATGAGAGTTGTACTCCACACAGGGGCGGATAAAACCCCTGTATAGAGTCAACAATTGTGCAGGGGTAAAGAAAGAGCGGAGTCGGCTTAGCACACCCAATCTCTTGGAAGCAGATTTTACAAGAGATGTAATATGATCTTTCCAAGATAAGTCCCGAGTAAATGAAACTGCAAGCATGTTCAAGGATGATGCAGGATTAAGCTGAATATTATTAAACATTAGTGGGTATACCTGTGGAAGATTTTGTTAGGTTGATAGGTGTAAGAACTGAGTCTTAGATGCATTAAAAACAACCATATTATTTTTACCCCGGTCAGAGATATGAGCCAAGTCAGATATTAGGTGTGCCATAGCCTCATCCCTTGTTTCTTGAAGTAACTGTTGAGATGGGCGTTGCGGGAACCGAATGGAAAGGTGAAGGGTGGGGTCATCAGTGTATGAGTGGATAGGGTTAGATGTACAGCTTAGAAGATCATTGATGAATAAAAGAAAGAAAGTTGGTGATAGGACAGAGCCCTGAGGAACACCACTGTTCATAGATCTAGGAGAAGAACAATGGCCGTCTACAACAGCGGCTATAGAATGACCAGAAAGGAAGCTAGCGATGAAGGCACAGATAGAAGGATAGAAACCGTAGGAGGGCAGTTTGGAAATTAAAGATTTATGCCAGACTCGATCGAAACCCTTTGAGATGTCAAGGGCAATGGCAAAGCTTTCGCCAAAGTCCCGAAAGGAGGATGACCAGGAGTCTGAAAGGTAGGTGAGAAGATCGCCAGTGGAGCTTCCCTGACGGAACCCGTACTGACAATCGGAAAGAAGGTTGTGATAGGAAAGATGCCTTAAAATTTTTCTATTGAGAATTGACTCGAAAACTTTTGAAATACAGGACGTTAAAGCAATTGGACGATAGTTGGAGGGTTGGGAGTGGTCACTCTTCTTTGGGACTGGCTGAATGAGAGCAAACTTCCAGCAAGAAGGAAAGGTACAAGTTGACAGACAAAGGCGAAAGAGTTTGCCTAGGCAGGGTGTAAGCACAGAAGCACAGTTCTTGAGAACAACAGGAGGGACCCCATCAGGCCCATATGCCTTGTTAGTACTGAGGCCAGTGATGGCAGAAAATACATCAACTGAAGAAATTTTAATGTCAGCCATGAGGAAGTCAGAGGGGGGAAGTGATGGAGGAACAGCACCGGAATCGTCTAAGGTGGAATTGGAGGAGAAAGTCTGTGCGAAGAGATCTGCTTTATCAGTAGAGGAAATAGCTACAGAACCATCAGAGTAGAAAAGAGGAGGGAAGGATGATGAGGTAAAGTTGTGAGAAACATTTTTGGCAAGGTGCCAGAAGAAGCGGGAAGAATTCGAGTTGGAGAGTTGAGAACATTTAGTACGGATGAAATTATTTTTAGTAGAGCGGAGAACAGACTTAGCACGATTCCGGGCAGAAACGTAAAGATGATGTGATTCAGGGGTGGGTAGGCTCCGGTACCTTTTGTAGGCCCTCTCCTTGTTGCAGACAGCATTAGAACAAGCGTGATTAAACCAAGGCTTTCTTGCGTTAGTCAGAGGATATGAGAAAGGAATGTATGCTTCCATGCCCGAGAGAATAACCTCCGTAATGCGCAAGGCACACTCAGATGGCTCCCGGCCATGGAAGCAATAATCATTCCAGGGAAAATCAAAGAAGTACTGCCTGAGGGCCTCCCAGTCCGTGGCTCCAAAATGCCACAGACGACGTTTTCCTGGAGGGTCCACAGGCCATACCGGAGTGATAGGACAGGTTAAGGTAATAAGGTTGTGATCGGAGGAGCCCAATCGAGAGAAAAGATTAACAGAGTAAGCAGAAGGATTAGTTGTGAGGAAGAGGTCAAGTATGTTGGAGCTCTCTCCAAGGCGGTCAGGGATACGGGTAGGGTGCTGTACAAGCTGCTCTAGGTCAATAAGGTTAGAAAAGATGTAGTCTTGTTCACCAGGTGGATCCGTGAAAGGAGAGGAGAGCCAAAGGTGGTGGTGAACATTGAAATCTCCTAGAATGGAGATTTCAGAGAAAGGAGAAATGGATAGAATGTGTTCCATCGTAGAAGTAAGATAGTCGAAGAATTTTTGATAGTCAGTAGAATTAGGGGATAAGTAAACAGCACAGATATATTTAGTCAGAGAATGACAGGAAAGCCGAAGCCAGAGTGTAGAGAATTGAGAAGAATCGAGTTCAGGAACACGAGAGCAAGATAAGTCGTTGCGTATATATACACAACAGCCACCTTTGGCTTTGAAATGAGTATAGAGAAAGTAGGAGGATACAGAAAAGGGTTTGCTGTCAGTTGCCTCAGTCAGCTGAGTCTCCGTTAGAAAAAGAAGGTGAGGTTTAGAGGAGGAGAGGTGGTGTTCAACAGAGCGAAAGTTAGAGGAAAGGCCGCAAATGTTGCAGAAATGAAGTAAGAAAGGTGCTGGGAGGAATGAAAAAAGTGTTTAGATGTTGTTCGCTTAGAATGGATGTAAAGGGAAGGCTGTATGAGGGTGTTGTGGTACCGACTGCGTTATATGAGGCTGAAACATGGAATATAGGTGTAGCAGAGGGGAAAAGTTTGAATGTAATGGAGATGAGGTGTCTGAGGACCATGTGTGGAGTGACGCGTATGGATCGAGTGCGAAATGATGAAGTGAGAAGGAGAACTGGAGTTGTTCGGGAGATGGCTGGTAGAGTTGAGCAGAGGATGTTGCGATGGTTTGGGCATATGGAGAGAATGGATAATGAGCGATTGGTGAAAAAGATAACTAGATCTGATGTGAGAGGTGTAAGGCTGAGAGGAAGACCACGAATAGGACGGATGGACAGTGTGAAGAGAGCGTTGGATGCGAGAGGGATGTCTGTTGAGCAAGGAAGAGTGGCTGTGCATGACAGAAATAAATGGAGAGAAACTGTGAATGAATAAGTGATCACGCAGCCCTGAGGGGATATTCTCCCGCATTTGGTCTGATCAGCTAGTCAGGTCAGGTGCAGGTAAGGGGATGGGTCTGTTATGATGTGGCAGGGGTAAACCAGTTCTGCTGTCGGACCCTGCTGCTGATGTCACTGATTGCATTGCGCAGTTGACCCTTGTGTGGTGTGGTGCCGTGAGGATCTGTCCGTTCTTCCCTTTGGGGCTAAGATGCGAATGAATGTGTTTGAATGGATGAGTAAATGGGGAGTGTGTCATCCTGTCTCGGCTACCTCCCTTTCCTTGGGGGAAGCAGCCTAGGCATATATATATATATATATATATATAAACAGTAAATATATATACTGTATACATATATACGGTATATATATATATATATATATATATATATATATATATATATACATATATAGTACCCTCGCGTCAAACACGGTAATATTGTCATGCATGGGTCATGTGTTGGACCAAAAACGTGTTGGACAAACAACAGAACTTATGGGGAAAAACGAATTATGTCAGCAACTCTAGGAAAAGTCACCCTAAATACCTACCATATACCTATACATATATCGGTACTACTGTAATTATAATAAATGGTATTGTGCTATGAATGATAACTAACCTTTTAGGATAGTGTTGGTGGGCCTGCTGTGAAAAGAAGGTGGTATTCAAGGCTGTAGGTAGTCCTACTGGGTCCCTGGAGGATGGCTGCTGATGTCACTAGCGGGTAATGGCTGCTGCTCCTCCTCAACCTCCCTCATAAATCCTTCGAAATCGCACTCAGAATCACTATCTTCTTCCATAGCCATGGAAGGTCCTGCTTCTCCCTGTCCTAGCACTCTGTAAGCCTTCACTGCTGCCAGGATCTTGTCTTGGTTTTTTATTATGGTCCTCACGTTGGCTTCATTAATGTCGTAGGCCTTGGCAATG
Organism: Coenobita brevimanus; assembly: GCF_032717465.1. Taxonomy (NCBI): domain Eukaryota; kingdom Metazoa; phylum Arthropoda; class Malacostraca; order Decapoda; family Coenobitidae; genus Coenobita; species Coenobita brevimanus. The sequence continues at coordinate 40,171,189 of NC_136966.1, forward strand.
TCCACTTTCCTCTCCCCTTTCTTCTTCCTCTCGATGCTTTCTAGCTTGGTGGCCTGAGGGAGGTGCTGCCGCTTCTTGGGGTACTCAGAAGGCTTCCTAGGCATCGTGAGCAGGGTAAAATGCAGTAACAAGGGCAGAAAATGCAGCAAGAAAAAAGCACCTTCCAACGCGAATTATGCGACTGAGTGACGGGAGAAATTTAAACAAAACTTCACGTGAGAGCAGAAGTGTTTTTAATTGGGCGACATCACGATCACCTCACCATAGTGGGCGGAGGAGGCTACTTGATCAGAAGTTTTGATTGGCTGTCAGCATCACGGGAACGTCCAGTATGACCGTGTTGGACCAGGGGTGATCGTGCTAGAGGCGAACTTTACAGATTTCGCCCACTTCTCAGAGCTCCGTCCGTGTTATGCTAATGCACCCGTGTTACAGTAATTAAACCGAAATCTGACCAATTATTGCTCTCCGTGCTGGACACGAATCGTGCTGGACAAACGTGTGTTGGACGTGAGGGTACTGCATATATGTGTGTATATGTACAGTACCCTCGCGTCCAGCACGGTAATACTGTCATGCATGGGTCACGTGTTGGACCAAAAACATGTTGGACTAACAATAGAGCTTATGGGGAAAAATGAATTATGTCAGCAACCCTCGGAAAAGTCACCCTAAATACCTACCATATACCTATACATATATTGGTACTATTGTAATTATAATAAATAGTACTGTGCTATGAATGATAACTAACCTTTTAGGATAGTGTTGGTGGGCTTCCTGGGAATGGAAGGTGGTATCCAAGGCTGTAGGTAGTCCTACTGGGTCCCCGGAGGATGGCTGCTGGCGTCACTAGCGGGTAATGGCTGTTGCTCCTCCTCAACCTCCCTCATAAATCCTTCGAAATCACACTCAGAATCACTATCTTCGACCACAGCCATGGAAGGTCCTGCTTCTGCCTGTCCTAGCACTGTAATCCTCGGCAAAGTGCATGCTTCTCACACTGTTGCCAGAGCCCCATCTCGTGACTGTGGAAAGTGATCACCGTCGCTGACTCGGTAGAGAATAAGGAGAAGCGACTTTGTTTATAAACTGGTACGCACGCCGATGAGAAGGGTTTCAAAACGATTGATATTTATTCTAAAATATTAATATGTATTCAGTGTCAGGCTAAATGTTCAATGCTGTAGTACGATACATTCTCTGTTGAGTCGCCTGGGTTTTGGTCACACTGTTTTGCCCGTCGTATCCTCGGCAGGAATCCATCCAGATGAATTCCAAATGCGCGTGGTATTGTCGGCAATTTTACCACGTTACCTTTCCAATTTACCATCATATCCTCGGCAAACCTGTTATGAAGTGCCGTGGGATAGCCTTAGGCTGCCAGGATCTTGTCTTAGTTTTTTATTATGATCATGTTGGCTTCATTCATGTCGTAGGCCTTGCCAATGTCAACTTTCCTCTCCCCTTTCTTCTTCCTCTCGATGCTTTCTAGCTTGGTGGCCTGAGGGAGGTGCCGACGCTTCTTGGGGTTCTCAGAAGGCTTCCTAGGCATCGTGAGCAGGGTAAAATGCAGTAACAAGGGCAGAAAATGCAGCAAGAAAAAAGCACCTTCCAATGCAATTATGCGACTGAGTGGCGCTGTGGCGGGAGAAATTTAAACAAAACATCACGTGACACCAGAAGCGTTTTTAATTGGGTGGCATCTCGATCATGTCACGATAGCGGGTGGGGAAGGCCACTTGATCAGAAGTTTTCATTGGCTATCATCATCATGGGAATGTTGAGTATGACCGTGTTGGACCGGGAGTGATCGTGCTAGAGTGAACTGTACGGATTTCGCCCACTTCTCGGAGCTCTGTGCGTGTTATGCTAACACACTCGTGTTGCAGTAATTAAATCGTATTAAATAATACTAATTAATTGCTCTCCGTGCTGGACCCGAATCGTGCTGGACTAACATGTGTTGGACGCGAGGGTACTGTATATATATACTGTATATATATATATATATATATATATATATAAATATACATATATATATATATATATATATATATATATATATATATATAAAGACATCTATATATATATATATATATATATATATATATATATATAAATATACATATACAGGTAACTCGCACGGAACACGAGGGTTTCGTTCCTACCGTGCCGTGTTAGGTGCGAAATCGCGTATATTTAAACTACTCCGTATTTTGCTCCCTAGACCCCCCAAATGTGTTGTTTTGCTGTTATCTGTCACTAGAAAGCACTTTAAGTGGTTAGAAGGTTTATTTAATGTTATAACTCACAAATACAGTACTCCTGAGCAAAACTTCAACACACAAATACTGTACGTAAACACAAGGAAACATTCCGACGCCGATCATAGGTAATAAATTAGGTTAACTGGTACCAGTGCTTTAACTTACAAGTACATACCAGAACAGTACATATTTAACTTAGAAATGCAGTACTGTGATATCGAATGATTTCAGTACATAATCTGTTAGGAATGGCTGGAAAAAAAAAAAAATGTTATGAATACATTTTCACTTTTTTGATATATGTTTATGGTAGTTTCGAGTTATTTTTTACGTTATCGTTGTGCCCATGCTTGGAAAAGGGAGCGAAAGAGTTGAATTTTCAGTCCTAAATGAGAAAACTGCACGTCCTCCAAGGCTAGACTCTGCCACGGGAGAATAAAGTGGAGGGTCAGTCCGATTAGCAATAAGGAAGTTGTGTCACAACTTCCAGCTCCCACACCACGAGAATGGCTAAAAATAGAATTGTAATGCAGTTTCAGAACTAACAATAAGTCTAATTATTACAAATACAGATACAAAGCAGAAATAAATACGTTTACAGACAGGGAAAACGTATTTCTTCCGTCATAACATGTTCATCTTTCTCAATCATTTTACGTTCATCTTTATCATTTTACCTTGTTATTTTCGCAATATATATTGCTGTCTCGTAAACAGGGTGGTTGTTTGTGTTTTGCAAGGGAGGAAAAAGGTTGTATTTTCTGTCTGGGTCGAGATAATGGGTGTAACTATGTGTGGTTAGGCATGGCCACGAGCGAAAAACTCGTACATCCACTCATCACGATAGCCGGTGGTGAACTGACAGATGATACATGAGACGATGAAGTCAAGGTCATGTCCCAGATTTTCGTTCACTTCCCGAAAGTTTTCACAGTTTTCTACAAGTTGCAAACCATTACAGCAAACCTGAGCAAATAGGTAAAGATACCAAGACAAAAATGTATTTTTCTCTTATTATAAGTCTTTAACGAACAAACAAAAAAAAGGCAATATTCCGACGCCGATCATGGGTAATCATATAAATCAGGTTAACTGGTTACAAGGCTTTATTTAATGCTTTAATTGCTTACAAGTACATACCAGAACAGTAAATATTTAACTTACAAATACAGTACTGTAGAAAAGCAGTACAGTAAGAGTTTAACGAACAAACAAAAAGGCAATATTCCGACGCGATCATGGGTAATCATATAATTCGGGTTATCTGGTTACAAGGCTTTATTTAATGCTTTAACTTTATTTAAGTGCTTACAAGTACAGTACATACGAGAACAGTAAATATTTAACTTACAAATACTGAACAGCACTGTGGAAAAAACGAACAAATAAAAAAGGCAATATTCTGACGCCTATCAGGTAAACTGGTTATAAGACTTTATTTCTTGCTTTAACGTTATTTAATAGTACTTTAAGTTGCACATAAACTTACCAGAACAGTACAGTACTGTAAATATTTAACTTACAAATACTGTGCTACTGTACTCGGGAATGTCTCACTCACTGAATAATTTCCCGCCTAGATCGTCACGTAATCAAAACAAACCGCGCGCTGCGGTGACGTTCGAGGATTTGATCTTTCAAAGGCCTCTCCTGCGTTAATCTGTAGTTTTCATAATGGTTTTTTAATCTTACGTTGTCTTATATGTATCCCAGCCCTTACCGTGTATAATTGCGAGCACGTTCCGTGAGATCGTGTTCCGTGCGAGTTACCTGTATATATATATATAAAAATCATCATCATCATCATCATCAGTCATTATAAGTCCACTGCTGAACAAAGGCCTCCCCCAACCTTCTCCACGAATTCCTTGGCTGAGCCAATCTTTGCCACGTTTTCCCTTCAAATTTCTCTATCTCATCTCTCCACCTCCTGTCTGGCCTTTTTCTGCTACGATTACCATATCTTGGTGTCCAGTCAGTCAACCTCTTGCTCCATCGATTATCCCTTGTTCTTGCTACATGGCCTGCCCACCTCCATTTCTGTTCTTTTATAACTTCTATAATATCTTTGACTTTAGTCTGCTTTCTCACCCAACTTGATCTTTTCCTGTCTCTTAAAGATATTCCCAACTCTGACCTTTCCATTGCTCTCTGAGAACGAATTAATTTATTTTTCATCGATTTTGTCAGTTTCCAAGTCTCAAAACCATACGTCATAGCTGGAATTATACATTCGTTATATACTTTTTGTTTCAAACAAACTGGTAAGCTACTTTTCATAATGTCTCTATGTTTACAGATAGCTTTCCATCCAATTGTAATGCGTCTTTTTATTTCGCTATCATGATCTTTCGTTAATTTTAGTATTTGTCCCAGGTAATTGTACTCCTCAACTTCTTCAAGAATTTCTCCAATTATTCTTATGACGCTCTTTGGTGTTTGAGGATTTAATTTAAATATTGTATATATATATATATATATATATATATATATTCACTCTCATCTTAAATGTTGGGACCAACTGCCTAGCCCCAAGCTCCTATGCTCCTCATGGGGCAATGTAGGATTGGATGATGGATGGATATATATATATATATATATATATATATATATATATGTGAGTTTTACGCCAGGTACCCCTTTTCTGGGTAAGGGATAAGGCGTTGCCCCTGGGTAGAGAACTTTGGTTTGGAGCGTGTAGCATTTTATGACCGGATGCCCTTCCTGATGTCTACCAATGACCCTTGGGTGGATTAGATCCTCTGCCCCTTCGGCCAGAGCGGAGCGCTCTAACTCACTGAGCCACGGCTGCTACTCTATATATATATATATATATATATATATATATATATATATATATATGTACAGCTACCGCAAATTGACTTAGGACCTCCCCCAACAAGGTATTAAAAAACATAGAAATCAAAGTATATCACAGTGTTTGTTCATGAAATGCCATTCATTACTATGAAATAATGTTTCCCTTGTTTTTCAGGACCAGTTGGATGCATTTTGGCATGGAATCACTTAGATCTCTAAAGTAATCTAAGGATATTTCTTTGCACCAAACATTTCTCTGTTCAGTCTTGAGGTTGTTCACATTGGCTGTCTTCTTCTCTGCCATGATTTTCTTCATCTTTGCCCTGACGCTTTCTATCGGATTTAGATTTGGACTGTTGCCAGGCCAATCAAGGACCTCAGTCTGATTATCCCGAAGCCATTTTGTCACCTTTCTTGACTTGTGACACGGAGCTGAATTGTGCATGAAAAAGTCGCACCCATGAACAGGAAAAAAATTTTACAAATGATCTTTCAGAACTTGAATGTACTGGCCACCATCCATCATCAAGTTCTTAGGAAAAGAGTAGAGGTCTCCCCTTCCCATTTCACCTGAGAAAAACCCCCATACCATTACTGATTGTGGGTGCTTAACAGCCGGCACCGTTTAAGCAAGGTCACATCGACTACAGGAGGCAGGGAGATGAACCTTGGCAGAATGCACCTGGAACACATGAGATGTGTTTTCATCGGAAATCATAACTTTTCTCCACTCATCCAATGTCCAGTGTGCATACTTCTTGGCAAACTGAATGCGCTGCTTCTTCATGTGGTCAGTGAGAAGTGGTTTCTTGGCTGCGGTGCGATCTGGTAAATCCAGCTCCTTCTGCAAGCGATGTTGGGTAATTCGAACTGAGACATCATGTAACAGCTGGGGATGCATTCTCTTCAATTCTACTACTGTCAGTCGTGGATTCTTGATTACTTCCCTCTTCAGAAGCATATCAGTACCTCTGGAAGTCGTCCTCTTCATTCCATCGCCATGCTTATGCTCTAGTATGACATCAGGTCCAAGCATGACAACTCAACTCTAGGAAAATAACAGGGCAAACAATAATGCATACGAAAAAAGGGGGAGGTGCAAGCTCGGAGTGACGGGAACATATACTCCCACTCTCGCTTCTGGGCAAGCACTGATGTGCTGAGTATTTCAACATCTCCTGCCAACACCAGAGGAGTTGCCAGGTACTTCTTGCCCCCAAAATTCACTTGGTAGAGGTGGAAACACAAAGCAAAAACATACAACTCTCCCACAGCAATTCTGTGTGTAGGTCCTAAGTCAATTTGCGGTGGGTGTGTATGTATGTGTATATATATACACAATACTGTTACTACATGACAGTATTGTGATACCAACTCTAACGTACGGAAGTGAAGCTTGGACGTTGTTGGAAGGACACAAGTCAAGAGTGAGAGCAGTGGAAATGAGTTATTTAAGAGGAGCCTGTGGAGTTACATGGAGAGACAGGCTGACAAATGAGGATATAAAGGAGCGTTGTGGTGTGGATGTGGATGTGATAGGAAGCGTTATGAGGAACACACTGAAGTGGTTTGGCCATGTGGAGAGGATGGAGGGTGAAAGACTGACGAAGAGAGTGTATGTGAGTGAGGTGGAGGGGGGATGAGGGAGGGGGAAGCCGAGGATGAGATGGAGGGATGGGGTGGAGAGGTATATGAGAGAGGGGGGTGTGAGTTGGGAGCAGGGCAGTGAAATGGCGGGGGACAGGGCGACTTGGAGGCGATTTGTTTGTGGCCACCCCAAACGGGATTGAGGCGTCTGGCAATAGATAGATAGATAGATAGATAGATAGATAGATATATTGTGGTAGGTGGTGGTGACCATCATCCACTCACTTGATGTAGTGCTGCCTACTTCCTTAGCCTTTATCATTCTTTTTCTGTGCCTGCCCCCCTCTCTTCCTATTTCTCCCATCTTTCCTGTCACTTCTTATTGCTTATCTTTCCTTTTCAAGTGGCTTTACATTGAGTGACAAGCCAAATGGTTTCCTGTAAGCCAAGAAACCATTTACAGTGCTGGGTGGAACCCATATAACCAAACCATATGTGTTCCCTACATGTCAACAAGTGGGTTGGTGGAGGGATAGTGCCCCTCTCCATAAAACAAATAACTCAGAGTCAAATGGCCACCCCTTACAGGATTATGGCATCAGGCAATAGATAGATAGATAGATTATATATATATATATATATATATATATATGGAAGAGTTGAGAGGTAGGATGGGACTGGAGTGTATTGGTGTTGTGATGAGGAGGGGTAGATCGAGGTGATTTGGACATGTGGAGAGGATGGGGGATGATAATTGGGTGAGGAAGGTGAGAAGTATTAATATTGGGGGTGGGGTTATGAGGGGTAGACCGAGAAAGACATGGGACGAGGTCATTAAGTGTGACCTTAGGGTTAAGAGACTGAACAGGGAGGCTGCAATGGATCGTGCAGTGTGGAAAGTCGCCATTAGGTGACCAGGGCCGACACATGCAAGCATGTTGGAGCCTTTAAAAACGAAAACGAAACTCAGGGATTTTATTTAAATCACGTCATTTAACCCCTACACCGCGGGCTTGTTTACCAATGACTTGCGTGTGCCGCGGGGTTATTTGGGCTCCGACAGACTCTCAAAAAATATTTGCCAAAAATCAGTTATTAGTCCTAGAATAATAAAATTACATATGCTTATGGCACATACCTTCAGCTTTCTCCTGGAATGATTGTTGAGCCTTCGTCGGTTACCGTAGGACTTGTGGAGACCTCTGAAGTAGGGTAACGAAGTCTCCACTTTACACTTCCCGACAACCCGTAATATGATTACCACAGCCAGATACAAACACTATAAACACTATTCTACAATTTTCAAGTAGTTTGGGATCCATACTCAAAAAAAAAAAAAACCACTGTGAAAGCAATGGAAATTACGAGCGCGTCTGATCGTCGCACTGGCACTAGTTCGCTCTTGGTAGTCTGTCATTTATTATTCATAAAACCCCACACACTTTATATTTCTATTACTATATAACACTTATATATATCTACAGTCTTTATCCATAAGTTTCCTTCAGTAGTATTAGTTTATTGTCACTGTAGGGATTCAATTTCTTTCAGTAAAATACGTAGCATTCACTTTCTCGTCCTATATACTGGCATTGAGAGTGAATGTCACTTTCATCTTCACTCTCATAACTCATAGCATTCAGACATGCTAGAGTGAAACTTTCACTTTCATTACTCCTAGGGTATATACTCGTATTCTTATAATACTACTCATTTACATTTCTATTTACGTTCTCTATTTTATTTATGTTATTTACATTTCTATTTTATTTACACTGTGTTGTGCACTGTCACTTGAAATAACTTATAAAACTATTTTCCACTGTTCACGTATATTTACATTCATTACTTTCACTTGCTGTTTACACATTATTTACACATTACAGTATTTACAATTCCACTTGCACTGTTTTATTCAATAGAAAGATCGTAGTCACTCTTTTATCAATTGTCAGCCCTTTACCTCTTTCCACACGAGGTTTAGTAGGGGGTAAAGGTCACAGAGCCATTTGCATGGGGGTGAAAAAAGGCCTTGAAGTCAGCAAGATGAAACATACGTCCTCTCACTTCGGAAGATGAGAGTACACTGATAACGCAGGGCCAGCCAGCCAGCCTGGAGGCCTTTTTAGGGGTTATTCAGAGTTACCAATATTACTTCTTGAAACAGCTAAGTCTAGCACTGATATGATTGGCAGGAAATCTAGACAATACATTATAAATTTGGTAGTTCCAGGTGAATGTAAATATCACTTAGGCTTCTCCCTTCCCTCCTTACATGTATATTTATTACGAAAATAGATTAGAGGCCTACTTAGGAGATATATAATCAGAGCTACCAATGTTAAATCTTGAAACAGCTTTGTGTAGCACTGATATGATTGGCAGGAAATCTAGACAATACATTATAAATTAGGTAGTTCCAGGTGAATGTAAATATCACTTAGGCTTCTCCCTTCCCTCCTTACATGTATATTTATTACGAAAATAGATTATACGGCATATTTCAAGGGGAAAAAAACAGCGAAAATTAGCGAACGAGTGCACGTGAGGTGTTGTCAGGTGATAATTAGCCAATTCCAGGTGTATGGCACTCTCACTTACCTGATTTCTTTCTTGTATATATTATTTGGTATAAGAATACGACATAGGGCTTATTTCAATGGATGAAATCAGTGAAAAATTCCAGGGAAGATTTACTTAGCGTAGCATGGCCGGGCAGGCGAGAGGATAGGGTAATGGAGGGGGGGTAGGGAGGGGAGTCAAGAACGGGGAGAAATGGCTAAATTGTCAACAATGGATGGGAGTACAGATGAGATTAGGAGTGCTGACTAGTGTTGGACATTGTCAGTACTGATAGATGATACAAGCCCCCACTTGGAAGCCCAGGTGAATTCAAAATAACACAGAATCACAAAAGCGACGCCCCGCGGTATGATCCCTTGCTCCCAAGCGTCACGAAAGTGACGCCCCGCGGTTAAGGGGTTAAATCAATTTAAATCATAGTGCGAAAATCATGATTTAAATCAAAATGGATTTTTTTCTTTATATAAAAATAGTAAAAATGAAGATGACAGAGAATGTGATGGATGTGTATGGTACAGATGCATCAAGTCTGCTTGGCATGTACCTTCCTGTACTGATCTTGATCAAGCCAGGCACCAGTGATTGCCTTTTGTTACAAGGCAAATATTAAGAAACAAAGGAAAGAAGGCTCTTTGATAATAACAATAAATGTGATTATACTCAGTGTTAACATATGAACTAAACTCTTCTTGGAATACACAGTAACATGATTCAATCTAATGACTGTGATCCTAATTTGACAAAATAAGATTTGACAAAATATAAAAGACAAGTTGGCAACTCTCTTCAGTATCTGTCAGTAAGAGTAACCTCCCCCATATCAAGAAGTGCTAGCCTGTGGTGCACTGCCTTACTCCCATTTCCCATTCACATTATTATTTTCAGTTTTGCAAGTCTTTTTATTTAAACAGTGATATATAATCATCCCTAACAGATGCAGTGCAGCAAGTGGGGTGGGAAAATGACCCAGTATGGTACCCTTTTGACAGAATTCCCAAAGGCACAAACAGGGTTGGAAAAAAAAAAAAAAAAAAACATTTAAATAAAAAAATATATATTTAAATTTTAAAAAATCTATTAAAAAAAAAAAAAATCTGTGATTTTCTCCAACCCTGTATATACTGTATGAGTAAACTCTCAATTATCCATCATCGCAATATCCGGTCCAACACAGTATCAGACACTGTTGCCTTGGCTCTATTAAAGCAATGTCCTACAAACATTATGCAATGTCCGATACCAAAACAGTAAGTAACCAACAATTCTATGCAATACTGGGATGAGAGGCATGTCAACCAGCTCATACGCGGTACCCAACTGGTGCCCAGGAAAATCCTGTAACATGCCGGCCAATCAAAATTTGTGGCAGAAGCGGCCCCCAGTGCGCTCAGCCTACCATCACTCTCTCAGTCTCTTGTGAATCTCAATTAATGAAGATGTATCTATGCGCTCTGCTCCTGTGACCATGCGATGGCAAAAACCCAGGAGCTAAGATTTACTCTGTGGCCTTCCATGCCTTGCTTGCTGTTGCTGCAAAGCTTGTGGCCTCTCAGTGCTTCGTGTCCCAGTGCTCTATTGTGATTCTGAAATTGTTGTACACATACTGTAATTACTGCCACTAAACCACACAGTATTACGTGCACCGAACTGTACTGCATGGTGTACAACTCTACCCTCCACTGATGCCAACAGTAGGTGGGTAATTAATACACTATGAACTGTATTACTGTACTGTATCAATACTGTATAGTATTTTATGTTTAATTTTCATCTTTTACTCATGGGAAAATTTCCAGGATTGATGGTCATGAAAAGTAAGATGAATAAATCCACTGAAAAGGCATGCTCTCCATCAGCAGAAAACGTATGGTACCGTACGGTTTTCTACCTAACAAGCTGACTCAAATTACTGATGACTTTGAAATATCCTACAGTATCTTGGCAAGTCCATTCTATTAAATGTTACTCAGAAAAACATGGAAAATGAAACTAAAGAAATACACCTTGAGCATTTATCAGTGAACTGATGATTTGGAAAGTACTGTTGTACAGTGTAATTATCACAACTCCCTTGCTCACAGTTATGTAAATGACCACGACCCACCAATTTATTCCTTACTAAACTGCCGTCACTCCGCCCCCCATTTGCCACTCAGCTGTTTTGCAGATACAGTGGTCCATCATTTATCCGGACATGTTCATTATCTGGACCCGCCCCGTACCCACAACGTACGATGCATGTTGCAATTTTTTTCATGCTCAGTCCCCACAATGTACGATGAACGTTTTGCTATTGCAAGGTCTGTCATTTGCACATTTTCAAATTTTGTGCGTGATTTTTGGTACATATACACGGGACACCTTCCTCTACCCAATGCCAGGCGGGGAAATGCCTTACCCTGCGTGACCTCCTCCCCCCCCCCCCAACACGCCATTGTCTCGGCAACTCACCTGTTACCAGTGACCTGGCCAATAAAGACATGTTGCACCACGGTACGAAATTCAAGGCCAGAGTGATTCCCCAATCGATGACAATGTGGAGGACAAAGTTTACGTAGTGTTACAGGAAGAAACAGTACGAAATTATATCAGGTAATATCGCCAAAAAAGGTGCAGTATGTTGATGTGTTTGGTGAGTGAAACGTCGCTTATATCACCTAAATTACTGTGTGAAAACCAATATACTCTTTTACTACATATAAATTTGTACCAAATAAAAAAATAAATACCAATTATGAGCGGTTTGGAATATTTACCCATCCCATAGAACATATTTTCTCTGGAGCCAGACCCCACTGAAAACAAAGCCACGTAAGGGTATTGTTACCTGTAGTGGGATTTGAAACCTCAGGTGAGCGATTTCTCTATGACTTTTCAAAGTTTCTCATAAAAAGCGGAGGTTTGAAAAAAAAAAAAAAAAAAATGTCGGGTTTGGGGGTGGGTTCTGTAATAAATTAGTAGGTACAGGGAGGGTTATACCACTATCCAAATTTACTTACTATTATCCGGACATGAAAGTCCCCGAGAATTTCAGCCAGCCAGCCGAAATGTTCAAACATTCGTATCGTGGCCGCTGGGTTCGATCAGTGAGTGGGAAGTACTGTAGTTCGTAACCCACAACCAGAGCTAAAACATCCGTCCGCCCCTGTACTGAATGGTCAAAGTTGCGCACTCATCCCATTATTCCCAATGAACCTCCAGCACCCGAGCAATATAACTGTAACACACAAGTGGTGTCAAAACATCTGCATGCATCCCCACCCAATGTCTAGTATCATGCGGCCACCGGGGCTAGCTCTTTCTTCACCGCCAACGCCCGTGTAACACAGACACAAGCCATGAGTACATGTTCAATGACTGCGCCTGTCCGCCTCTCCACCAAACGTCGAAAGTCATGCAGCCACAGGGCTAAGTCTTCAGCAACCACCATCACCATCAAACAGAGACTACAAGCCACGAGTACATGTTAGGTGAGTGCCTGTCAGCCTCTCTACTGAAGGTCGAAAATTGCGCAGCCACCGGGAGGCACTCCCACCACACACAAAGAGAGAGAGAGAGAGAGAGAGACCTTCCCACACTAAGTACAATATCAGTAAAGTAATTTCTGTACTAATGCATATGATAGTACTACAGTACTGTATTGTACACAGTACAGTACAGGCATACCCCGGTTTAACGATCTAATTGGTTAGGTAAAACCCCATCGTTAGGCAGGATATTGTACATCGGGGTACTTTTAACATGTATTTCAATGTGGACCGTTTACCAGCCTTGGGTTTCCCCCCAAACCAAGTCCAAAACCTACCCAGATGAGCCCCGAAACAGGTTTAAAGGCCATTTAACAGCTGTAAAGGAAGCTAACCAAAGCCTAACACCTGTAAATAACTTACTAAAACCAACAAATCATATCTGAACATCGTCAAATACAAGTCTGGAAAAAATCAAGCTTAGCAAACTGTACCCCAAACTAACAATGTTCACCTTACTTATGGCTAAAACACATTAATCAAAGTCTAAAAACAGTTTATAAATCAACCTAAACACACAATTTTAGTCTAAAATATCATCACAGTCGGTAAGAACAAATCAAAACCCATCGTTAAACTGGGGTTTGGCCATCATTAGGCGGGGTATGGTGCAATTTCTACCCCCATCGTTAACCCAGGGTACTGTATCTAGGAGTATCGTATATCAAGGTATTACTGTATTGTACATGTGTATGCACAGTACAATACTGTACTGTACTGTACAATAGACTTCCATTCGGTATGGGTATTCATTTCAATATCACAATCAGCCACCTTAGACAAGGAGCCCTATTAGGAAAGGTTAGATATGGTAAGGTTAAGTAAAGATATCCTATGTAATTTTGCCTAGGAAAGACACTGAGCATATCTTCAAGAAAATTCTATGGTTATATTTGAATGGAGAAGGCAAGCGTTGTTCACGGCTGAGGGGTACCGGTGGCAACCGCGCGTGCAACACAGACAACAACCCACGAGTAAATGTATGGTAAAATCGTCCGCCCAGCCCTACACTGAATGGCGGGAGTTCCCCGGCCTCCGAGATTAATGCGGAAATCCCCCATTGCGTGTGCCTGTGCGCTTCCCTACCAAATGGTCAGAGTTGCCTGGCAGGTCGCACAGTCATACACTGCCTGAGGCGGTGATCTACTGGTCAACCACAATTGGTGTCACGTACTAACCCTTGCCTGGGCAAACGAAAATGAACCTTATAGACAGATGTCAGTTTGCTGCATGTGGTTCCCTCTGTGCTCGAAAGCAACCGCTGGGTGCGATATGGCATTGCTGTACTGTACTGCTTGCCGGCGAACAGAAGCACGTTCCTCAGTTCCCGCCTTTCTGCCCCTCGTGAGTGGTTCTCCTCGCAACGACGGGTGTGACTGCGGTTGCTTTTGTGATGGCTCCTTTTCTTCAGGTTGTGGCCCTGCTCTGCTGTATTCTTGTGTGTGCGGTGATGGCCCCACCACAATCTGAGAAGCAGAAGAGGAAGGTTCTGAGTCTGGAGAAGAAGTGTCAGATATTGGGCAAGGTTGACGCAGGCTGGACCACAGGACGCATTCTTCGTGAATATGATCCAGTCCATTCAACACTGTTTGTTATCGAGAAGTCACGCAATAAGCTTATGCAAAACGGACAGGACTTTGGTGAAAGCACACATCGCGGCGACAGGAAGGTAATGGCCCAGGCCCAGCACGCCATTATCGACTAGTCGACTCTGATGTGTTTTCGTCAGCAAAGTGGTGCTGGTGTGCTAGTGTGTGGGACCAAGGTGAAGGCTGCAGCTGAGAAGTTCGCACGCCTGCACAATGTGCAAGACTTCCAGGCGTCCGGGGGATGGCTCTTTCGCTTCAAGCTATGCCATGGACTTACTGGGCTTAAGGCACATGGTGAAGCCTTGGATGAGTCAGCAGAACAAGTAGACCAGTTTCACCAGAAATCGCAGCACATGATCAAGGATGAGGGCCTTGCCCCTGGTCAAGTCCATAACGCTGACGTAGAAACTAGTCTGTTCTACCGCTCCTTGCCCACCAACACCCTGGCTGAGGAAAGGGAAATGTCTGTACCTGGTCGGAAGTTGTCCAACCTACATGTCTCTGTTTTGTGATGCGCCAATGGTAACGGGACACACCACCTCAAACCCATTGCTGTTGGGCGTGCAAAACAACCACATTGTCTCCATGGGCTGATGGATAGCCTGCCTGTTGTGTGATACCATTCTGTGATGGCCTGGTTTACCGCTAAGATCTTTAGAGATTGGTTCCACAGACATTTCGTCAAGGATGTTACCTGTTATCAAACGGAGATCCTTGGAATCGCTCGTGACCAGGTAAAGGCACTCCTGCTCCTCAACAATGCTCCTGCACATCCATCTGAGAAGGATCTGGTTGCTTTTGACAGGCAGAATAGGTGCATGTTTCTGCCACCTAATACAACTGCTCTGATTCAACCAATGGACCATGGTGTTATCGTGGCTGCCAAGAGACTGTACTGCCAGAGGTTCCTGAACAGGGTGATGATGGTGCTGGAGGACAAGGATGCAGTGGAGGACTCACGTGGGGAGCAGACCTTGCAGAATCTTCGACGTTATGACCTGAAGTCTGCCGTGTTCAACTGGGTGAACGCATTGAAGGAAATCTTCGTCAAAACCCTAAAAAATGGTTGGTCTTGTCTCCTGCAGGGAATAGAAGCCAAGCACAACTTCGAGGGGTTTTACATAAAAGATTTCCATAGTTGCCTTAGACAGGCAGGAGATCAGGTGGGCGCAGATGACATGCAGGATTGGTTGGACGATGACGGCAGTGATCCTGGTTACCAGACCAAGTTTGATGAGGAGATTGCCGCTGCTGCCTCTACAGGCATGGAAGATGATAGCAGGACAGACGAGGTCGAGGATGAGGACCTGACTCGCAGCCCTCCGCAACTACTTCACTCCCTCGTCTCAGTGTCCTTCGTGGCTACCTGGAGGGGATGCTGGAGTATGCCAAGCACTCGCACTGTGACAGGGAGTTGGTGCTGTTCAGCCTGGTGATGGACCTGTGGGCAATCCAGGACGTTATAATCCTCTGGCAGAATCGTCTGTCCTACAGTCAGGCCAGGAAAGACTTGTTCTTCGAGCCTGCGACCCCCATGAGTGCCAGCTCATTCTCACCACCAACACCAGCTCATTTCTCGCCTTCACCTTCGGACCTGCAACCGACCACGTCGACAGCCGCTGCGTCTCTATTAGAAGTAAGTTTTCAGATGTCTTCGGAGTCTCCTGAGGTGAGTAGGCCACCATTACCACACTGCACATCATTGGTCATCATCCAGCTCCAGCAGGTTGAGGATTATGAGGATGAGTTGTTTGATCTCTGTCAGGCACTAGTGTTTGCCCACAGACTACATGGGACAACCTGCTGGAGGTGGCAAGTTATGAAACCTGGCGGTGATGCACTGGGTGGTAAGTACCCCTACCGAATGTTTTTCGGCAGGTAGCTTTAAGTTTCTTTTGTGGTTTCCTTGGTGCTAAAATTAATTTAGGATATTCCTGTGTGTGTTTTGAGGTCACAATATGGCAGAATGACCCCAAAACAGTGCCAAAAATAGAAGAGGTACTGTACATACAGTAATGTTTAGGTAGGGCGTTTTTTTGGTTTTCAGTGTTTTTTCTGCATGGTTTTCTTGGTGTTGAAAAATATCCATGATATTCCTATGTATGTTTTGATGCCAAAATATAGCAGAATGACTAGAAAACACCACCAAAATAAGGAGGGTTACTGTACATACGGTAGTAGGGTGCTTTTTGGTTTTCAGTGTTTTTTTTTTCTTGTCTGGTTTTCTTGGAGTTGAAAATTATTTTGGATAATTCTATGTATGTCCTGATGTCAAAATATGGTACAATGACTGGAAAACACTGCCAAAATGAGGAGGGTACTGTACATACAATAGCATTTAGGTAGAGTGTTTTTTGGTTTTCAGTGTTTTTTCTGCATGGTTTTCTTGGTGTTTAGCATTGTTTTGGATATTTCTATGTGTGTTTTGATGTCTAAATATGCCTGAATGACCGGAAAACACTGCCAAATTAAGCACTGGTACTATACAAATAAATTAGGTACAGGTTGGAGGTGCGAATAGGTAGGGTCTGGGTGTTGTAGGGGAATAGTGTTCATTATCTACAGTAGATGTTGCCACTATCTGGACATGCCTTTGGCTCTATTATGTCCAGATAATTGAGAGATTACTGCATATGTGAGATGGAGTGGAGAGGTATCTGAGAGAGGGGGATGTGAGTTGGGAGCAGGGCAGTGAAATGGCAGGGGACAGGGCGACATGGAGCAATTTGTGTGTGGCCACCCTGTATGGGATTAAGGCGTCTGGCAATAGTTAGATAGATAGATAGCTGGTAGATGGGAGGGGGATGAATATAGTTTTGAATGGCGAGTTGCTTGAGGAGGAAGAGTGTTTTAAATATTTAGGGTCACATGTCGCTGTGTTGTTGAGTGAAGACGAAGGGGAGCTGCAAGGCTTGGTGGATGAGTTTGGGAGAGTGTGTAAGAAACGGAACCTGAAGGTGAATGTAGGGAAGAGTAAAGTCATGGTCTTTGAGAGAGGTGAAGTCAGTGAATGTACAGCAAGGTTGGATGGTGAGGAATTGGAAAATGTGAGTACGTTTAAGTACTTGGGTAGTGTGATGAGTAAGGATGGAGGTTTGGAGGGTGAAGTGTTTGAAAGGGTACAGCAGGGAAGAAAGGTTGCTGGTTCTTTGAAAGCAGTGATAAGAAACAGGGAAGTGAGCATGGAAGTGAAAAAGTTACTACATGACAGTATTGTGATACCAACTCTAACGTACGGAAGTGAAGCTTGGACGTTGTGGAAGGACACAAGTCAAGAGTGAGAGCAGTGGAAATGAGTTATTTAACAGGAGCCTGTGGAGTCACATGGAGAGATAGGCTGACGAATAAGGATATAAAGGAACGTTGTGGTGTTGATGTGGATGTGATAGGGAGCGTTATAAGGAACACACTGAGGTGGTCTGGCCATGTGGAGAGGATGGAGGGTGAAAGACTGACGAAGAGAATGTATGTGAGTGAGGTGGAGGGGTGAAGAGGGAGGGGGAGGCCGAGGATGAGATGGAGGGATGGGGTGGAGAGGTATATGAGAGAGGGGGGTGTGAGTTGGGAGCAGGGTAGTGAAATGGCGGGGGACAGGGCGACTTGGAGGCAATTTGTTTGTGGCCACCCCAAACGGGATTGAGGCGTCTGGCAATAGATAGATAGATAGATGTCGCTGTGGATGGAAGAATAGATGCAGAAGTGAAGTTTAGAATGAATGAAGTAGGTAAGGTGCTGGGAGGAATGAATAAAGTTTAGATGTCGTTCGCTTAGAATGGATGTAAACAGAAGGCTGTATGAGGGTGTTGTGGTACTGACTACGTTACATGGGGCTGAAACATGGAATATGGGTGTAGCAGAGGGGAAAAGTTTGAATGTAATGGAGATGAGGTGTCTGAGGAGTATGTGTGAAGTGACGCGTATGGATCGAGTGCGAAATGATGAAGGGCGAAGGAGAACTGGAGTTGTTCGAGAGATGGCTGATCGAGTTGAGCAGAGGGTGTTGCGATGGTTTGGGCAAATGGAGAGAATGGATAATGAGCGATTGGTGAAAAAGATAACTAGATCTGATGTGAGAGGTGTAAGGCTGAGAGGGAGACCACAAATAGGATGGATGGACAGTGTGAAGAGAGCGCTGGATGCGAGAGGGATGTCTGTTGAGCAAGGAAGAGTGGCTGTGCGTGACAGAAATAAATGGAGAGAAACTGTGAATGAATAAATGATGACGCAGCCCTGAGAGGATATACTCCCGCACTTGGTCTGATCAGCTAGGCAGGTCAGGTGCGGGTAAGGGGATGGGTTTATTATGATGTGGCAGGGGTAAACCAGTTCTGCTGCTGGGCCCTGCTGCGGATGTCACTGATTGCACTGCGCAGTTCACCCTTGTGTGGTGTGATGTGGTGACGATCTGTCTCTTCTCCCCTTTCAGGCTAAGATGCGAATGAATGTGTTTGAATGGATGAGTAAATAGGGAGTGTGTTGTCCTGTCTCAGCTACCTCCCTTTCCTTGGGGGAAGCAGCCTAGGTATATAAACATATATATATATATATATCTATACGGTGTATATATACAGAGAGAGTAAGAACAGAGTGGATGAAGGAATTTGGAAGGAATTTGAGTGTTAAGTGGAGGGACTGTAAGAAAATGTTCTGGAAAGAGGTGAAGAGAGTAAGACAGGTGGGAGTGACGTTAGGAGGGAAGTGAAAGATAAAATGGTAGATTACTAGTGGAGAAGGGAGAAGAAGTGAGAAGATGGAGAGAACACTTTAAGGAACTGTTGAACTTTGAGAATGGAAGTAATGCGAATATAAGTGACTGGGGAATGGCTGGGAGAAGGAGGGAGGTGAGAAGAATGGAAGAAATCAGTAGGACAGAAGTTGTGGAAGCAATGAAGACAGTCAAATTGGGGAAAGCCCCAGGAATTGATGGAGTGGGGGGTAAAATGCTGAAGCATAGGGGAGAGATAGTAGTAGGATGGATGTGGAAGATGTGCAGATTGGTCTGCGAGGAAGGTAGAGTCCCAAAGGATTGGAAGTCAAGTATAATGATTCCCTTGCACAAAGGAAATGGAGAAAAAGAAGTGTGTGGTAATCATAGGGGCATTTGTCTTCTTAGTGTAATAGGAAAAGTGTACCGTATGGTAGGATACATACTGACAGACTTAAGAGAAAAAACAGAGGAATTAGTTGGAGATGAACAGGGAGGCTTTAGGAGGGGAACAGGTTGTGAAGATCAGATATTCATTCCTAGATCTTTAGTGAAAAAGTTTATAGAGATGGGAAAGAAGTTGCATGTGGCCTTCATGGACTTGAAGAAGGCATATGACAGGGTGGATAGAAAAGGATTGTGGAAAGTATTAAGAATATATGGAGTAGATGGGAAGTTGCTGAATGCTATGAAGAGTATGTATGATGGTGCTAAGGCTGCAGTGAGTGTGGATGGTGAACTGAGTGAATTTTTCTCTCTGAAGGTTGGGTTGAAACAGGGATGTGTCATGTCTCCATGGTTGTTCAATCTGTACATGGATGGGATAATACAGGAGATCCAAGGTAGGGCAGTGGATGTTGGAGTGGCCCTTGTGAGAAAGGGTAGTGTTTGGAAACTCCCTGTACTGTTGTTTGCAGATGATACTGTGCAGTTAAGTGAAGACGAAGGGGAGCTGCATGGCTTGGTGGATGAGTTTGGGAGGGTGTGTAAGAAACGGAATCTAAAAGTGAATGTAGGGATGAGTAAAGTGATGGTCTTTGAGAGAGGCGAAGTCAGTGAAGTTGGATGGTGAGGAAATGGAAAATGTGAGTACGTTTAAGTACTTGGGGAGGGTGACGAGTAAGGATGGAAATTTGGAGGGTGAAGTGCTTGAAAGGGTACAACAAGGAAGAAGGGTTTCTGGTTCCTTGAAAGCAATGATAAGAAACAGGGAAGTGTCCATGGAAGTGAAAAAGTTACTGCATGACAGTATTGCAATATCAACTCATCGTATGGAAGTGAAGCTTGGACGTTATTGGAAGGACACAAGTCAAGAGTGAGAGAAGTGGAAATGAGTTAAAGAGGTGCCTGTGGAGTCATATGGAGAGATAGGCTGACAAATGAGGACATAAAGGAGCGTTGTGGTGTGGATGTGGATGTGATAGGAAGCGTTATGAGGAACACACTGAGGTGGTTTGGCCATGTGGAGAGGATGGAGGGTAAGAGACTGACGAGGAGAGTGTGAATGAGGTGAGGGGGGGAGCAGGAGTGGGAGGCCAAGGATGAGATGGAGGGATGAAGTGGAGAGGTATATGAGAGAGGGGGATGAGCTGGGAGCAGGGCAGTGAAATGGTGGGGGACAAGGCGACATGGAGGCAATTTGTTTGTGGCTACCCCGTACAGGATTGAGGCGTCTGGCAATAGATAGATAGAAAGACATATATATATATATATATATATATATATATATATATACAGTAGGCTCGCACAGTGCGCGAGAGATTGGGCGGTCCACGACCTAGCACACTGGGAATTCGCGTACTGGGAATACATAATCTTATGGGAATAAATACATATGGGCGGTACCCCCTCATACCTGGACATTTTTTGGCCCTTAGAGACATAATAAAGATCATATTTTTCAGACATTGTACTAAAACTATAGCTACAATAACAAAAATATGGGTAGTCACCTTAACAACAGTAGACAACAGGCCTGATGACCTTAAATAACAGGGGTTCTGTGGTGCGGCAACATTTACAGCGCCGCACACCCCACAGCACCAACACTTCCCTCCACAGACTCCTCTTGAGCACCTTCCCCAAGAGCATCAAAGTCACTCACTTCGGCCATAAACCCTTCAAAGTTCAATGCTGACACTTCTGACATTTCATCCTCTTCATCCTCAACAGGACGCCCTGTGTGAGGGGTGGTCGTGCACTAATAGAAAATGGCATTTTTGAGCCACTCCTTGCCTCTGCCTCGCGTTCTGTGCGGTAAACTCACGCATTCAAGGGTTTTTGGTTATGATTTTTGGTCACTCGCGCACAATGCGAATCACGCACTGTGATGACGCGCACTGTACGAACCTACTGTATACATACAGTATATATATATATATATATATATATATATATATATATATATATATATACTCTATATACAGGTTATCCCTTAATTCACGCAAACTTTTTTCACGCGATTTCGGTTATCCACGAAATTTTCGTACAATAATTAAAACAAAATTATAGTATTCAAATAAGTAATTTCAATATACAAGAGAAATAAATAAAATATAAAAAATGCCTACCTGCTGCCCGTGTGCACACATATATGTATGTGTGTGTGGGAGCCTGGGAGATCAGTCTACCACGCACCACACAGTCAGTTTGAATCCGACGGTCGAACCATGCATGACTTGCAAATCGTTATTTGTGGCTTATTTTTCTGCCTTCCAGTAATTGCTT
The DNA here is from genome assembly GCF_032717465.1 of Coenobita brevimanus. NCBI lineage: Eukaryota > Metazoa > Arthropoda > Malacostraca > Decapoda > Coenobitidae > Coenobita > Coenobita brevimanus. The sequence continues at coordinate 40,192,997 of NC_136966.1, forward strand.
GCCTTGTCTGTCAACATGGGGCATAAGTGTAGTGCTAGTGATACATGTGGTAACACACCAAAACTGACTTGTAAAGTGATGTTGCTGACAGAGAAAGTTAAAGTGTTGGACAAACTTCAGGAAGGAATGTCGGCGACAATTCTCCGTCAGGACGATTCCCCGTCATTTATTTACATACCAGTTTATTTAGCAAGTACAGTACACTAGTTTTTTATTTATATGAGTTATAAAATCCCCCTGAAAAGAAGTTATTAAAGTATTAATTAATCAATAATAAGTATATTAATAGAATGACATGGAATTGTCCATGTTTTGACGGTGAATTGACTTGATGGTGAATTGTCTCAGAACCGTATGTTTGGGGTGAGTCAACTGTTCATACAATAAAGAAGGAGAACATAGCATACGGGAGACAGTGAGGGCTAGTGCACCAGACTGTGCTAAAGTGTCTCCACCTACGCCTGTGAATTGTCTTGTAACCGCATGTTTGGGGTGAATGAGTCAACTGTTCATACAATAAAGAAGGCAGAATGTAGCATAGGGAAGGCAGTGAGGGCTAGTGCACCAGACTGCTAAAGTGTCTCCACCTATGCCTGTGCTTGTCAGGTTTCTGTTTTAAATGTGTTACATTTTTGTTGTTTTTAATACTTAATGCTAGTTTATAAGGTGTATGTAGTGCATAAACAGTATTATTCAGATGTAATATACGTATAGACATGCGTAATTATGTGCACACAAGGGCAGAACATATACGCAAATTTACCACATACGCGAAGGGTCTGGGAACCTAACCCTCGCGTGAATTAAGGGCTTACCTGTATATATATATATATATATATATATATATATATATATATACAGTGGTCCCTCGCATTTAGCGATTTATTAGTCTGGCGAAACCATCGCTAAATGTGAAATGGCTAAATGCGAAGTGTACAGAGAGGTCCCAAAGATAAGAGCAGTTAGTTTCCACTTGGCATAATTGTATAATGAATTCTCGTATACCGAAACACGTAACTAACGGTAAAATGTTGGCTGGGTTCAAGGACCCCATCAAAGGCAAGTTTTCAAGCTAAAACATATGATACCAAACACAACAAAATATCTACATTGCTGAACTATAGAGAAAGCAACCTAGAAGAGCAAATAGTATGCAAATAACATGACTGCACATTAATTAAACATATAAAACATGCACAACACGCACCTACTGTATATGTGGTAATGCTGTGTTGGAGGTGGGAAGCTAGCGGTCGCCAGCTGAGCAGCACTGCCAGATTCCCAAACCCATATTATCGTACCGGGTACATTAAAATTATCGCTTTTTTATCAAAAATATTGCACTCACAAACAATGGCATTTCTTCACAGAAATCGGTAATTACTGTGGAATGAATATATTTACATGTGGAGTGATTAACATTATTGAATAAGGTATCTGGCAACAGAATAGAACAGAACAGAATTTGTTTAACTGTTAAGTACCTATCAGATTACCGTATAATACTGGTTATAGTAAGAGTTAATAAATCCTACTGTTGTACTAGTCTTACAGTAGACTTGTTAATTTTACAATCCCCAATTTATTTTTCAGAGTGTGTAAGAAACGGAACCTAAAGGTGAATGTAGGGAAGAGTAAAGTGATGGTCTTTGAGAGAGGTGAAGTTAGTGAATGTACAGCGAGGTTGGATGGTGAGGAATTGGAAAATGTTAGTACGTTTAAGTATTTGGGTAGTGTGATGAGTAAGGATGGAGGTTTGGAGGGTGAAGTGCTTGAAAGGGTACAGCAGGGAAGAAAGGTTGCTGGTTCCTTGAAAGCAGTGATAAGAAACAGGGAAGTGAGCATGGAAGTGAAAAAGTTACTACATGACAGTATTGTGATACCAACTCTAACGTACGGAAGTGAAGCTTGGACATTGTTGGAAGGACACAAGTCAAGAGTGAGAGCCGTGGAAATGAGTTATTTAAGAGGAGCCTGTGGAGTCACATGGAGAGACAGGCTGACGAATGAGGATATAAAGAAGCGTTGCGGTGTGGATGTGGATGTGATAGGAAGCGTTATGAGGAACACACTGAGGTGGTTTGGCCATGTGGAGAGGATGGAGGGTGAAAGACTGACGAAGAGAGTGTATGTGAGTGAGGTGGAGGGGAGAAGAGGGAGGGGGAGGCCGAGGATGAGATGGAGGGATGGGGTGGAGAGGTATATGAGAGAGGGGGGTGTGAGTTGGGAGCAGGGCAGTGAAATGGCGGGGGACAGGGCGACTTGGAGGCGATTTGTTTGTGGCCACCCCAAACGGGATTGAGGCGTCTGGCAATAGATAGATAGATAGATTTTTCAGATTATGAAATTATGAAGGTTATCACATTATCGCATGCATACTATTGCATATCGCAAAGTGAGCCAGAATATCGCATTTTGCAACAATTATCGCATGTCTGGCAGTGCTGAAGCTGAGCAGTCCCACTATTTCAATCCGAGGTTGAGAGAAAACAGCGGTGACTGCGTTTTGGGATGACTGAGTTAGAATCCTCCCGCCTTGCCCCAGACTGAATGTTGTATCATTGGATTTTCGAGATCATATAATGAAAATAGTCCCTAAATTACCAGGTCATATCATCGGTTTCTCGTATATTGAGTGGTCGTATAAAGGGACCTACCTGTACTTTATATGGGAAAAATATCAATTAGTCTATGCTCATCCTCCAAGTCACCCTTTTGAACCCAGATTTCCTACTTTAAGTGATGAAAATGAAACACAGTGTATTAGCAACACATTATACAGATACAGTGCTGTATGGTTACTGGGTATAAATCTACTCATCAGAAAGGAGTGTGACTGCTGCTTGTTTTGATGCCAAATGCTCAGCACTATGAGAGAAATAAAAAGCACCCAAGATCGCCAGATGCTCACAACAATGATAACATTGGCGGTCTGGTGGCAGACGGGCAAGGCATAACGGGACTATGTCACAGGCATGGTGTGACGTCACGCCCCAAATCGCTAAACGCGTAAGACAATCGCTAAATGTTCGGGATTGGTACCTTTTCTAATCTATCACTAAACGTGAAAATCACTAACTTGAAACATGCTAAATGCAAGGGACCACTGTATATATATATATATATATATATATATATACACACAGTCAGACCTCTAGTTACGAAGGATCGACTTACAAAAAATCCACAGATATGAAAAAATTTTGTGTGTGTCTGTGTGTGGCAGGTCAGTCATAGCAGGAAAGGATGGGGTCAGGTGAAGACACTAACAAGGAGGTGAGGCAATAACTGCAGTTCAGGGAAGGGTAGGGGATAAGTGGATGAGTAGAGACAATAATGGGCTTTAATCTGGGTTGGGGAGAGAGAGAGAGAGAGAGAGAGAGAGAGAGGAGAGCAAAGAAGTAGGTATGGTGTATGAAGGAGATGGGGTTGAGAGAAAGAACTTTGTGTCCTTAGTAATTGTGGGATTAGGGTTGATTTGGAGAGAGAGAGAGAGAGAGAGAGAGAGAGAGAGAGAGAGAGGAAAGCATGGATGTAGGTATGGAGTATAAAGGAGATAGGGGAGAGGGAATGAACTTTGTGTCCTTAGTAATTCTGGGATTAGGGTTGGTTTGGAGAAAGAGACAGAGAGAGAGAGAGAGAGAGTATAAGAATGAGAGATGGACTTACAAAAAAAATGACTTACAAGAGACCTTTAAGAACCAATTATTTTTATACATTGAGGCCTGCCTGTATGTATATACATAAATATATATAGATCAGATATTCATTCTTAGATCTTTAGTGGAAAAGTTTCTAGACAAGGGAAAGAAGTTGTATGCGGCTTTCATGGATTTGGAGAAGGCATATGACAGGGTGGATAGACAAGGATTGTGGAAAGTATGAAGAATATATGGAATAGATGGGAAGTTGCTGAATGCTGTGAAGAGTATCTGTGATGGTGCTAAGGCTGCAGTGCGTGTGGATGGTGAACTAAGTGAATTTTTCTGTTTGAAGATTGGGTTGAAACATGGATGTGTCATGTCTCCATGGTTGTTCAATCGCCACATGGATGGGGTAATAAAAGAACTACAACGTAGGGTAGTGGATGTTGGAGTGGCCCTGGTGAGAGAGGATAGTGTTTCGAAACTCCCTGTACTGTTGTTTGCAGATGATACTATGTTGTTGAGTGAAGACAAAGAGGAGCTGCAAGGCCTGGTGGATGAGTTTGGGAGAGTGTGTAAGAAACGGAATCTAAAGATGAATGTACGGAAGAGTAAAGTGATGGTCTTTGAGAGAGGTGAAGTCAGTGAATGTACAGCGAGGATGGATGGTGAGGAATTGGAAAATGTGAGTACCTTTAAGTACTTGGGTAGTGTGATGAGTAAGGATGGAGGTTTGGAGGGTGAAGTGCTTGAAAGGGTACAGCAGGGAAGAAAGGTTCCTGGTTCTTTGAAAACAGTGATAAGAAACAGGGAAGTGAGCATGGATACCAACTCTAATGTATGGAAATGAAGCTTGGACCTTGTTGGAAGGACACAAGTCAAGAGTGAGGGCAGTGGAAATGAGTTATTTAAGAGGAGCCTCTGGAATCACATGGAGAGACAGGTTGACGAATAAGGATATAAAGGAGCGTTGTGGTGTGGATGTGGATTGATAGGAAGCATTATGAGGAACACACTGAGGTGGTTTGGCCATGTGGAGAGGATGGAGGGTGAAAGACTGACGAAGAGAATGTATGTGAGTGAGGTGGAGGGGAGAAGAGGGAGGGGGAGGCTGAGGATGAGATGGAGGGATGGGGTGGAGAGGTATATGACAGGAGGGGTGTGAGTTGGGAGGAGGGCAGGGAAATGGCGGGGGACAGGGCGACGTGGAGGCGATTTGTTTGTAGCCACCCCAAACAGGATTGAGGCATCTGGCAATAGATAGATAGATAGATAGACACTTACATATATATATATATATATATATATATAGTGGTAGGTGGTGGCGACCATCATCCACTCACTTGATGTAGTGCTGCCTACTTCTTCCTTAGCCTTTATCATTCTTTTTCTGTGCTTGCCCTCCTCTCTTCCTATTTCTCCCATTTCCTGTCACTACTTAATGCTTTTCTTTCCGTTACAGGTGGCTTCACATTGAGTGAGCAGCCAAATGGTTTTCTGTAAGCCAAGAAACCATTATACAACGCTGGGTGGTAACCATATAACCAAACCATACGTGCTCCCTACGTGTCAAGTGGGTTGGTGGAGGGTTAGTGATCCTCCCTGTAAAACAAATAACTCAGAGTCAAATGGCCACCCTGTACGGGTTTGTGGCGTCTGGCAATAGACAGATAGATATATATATATATATACATTTATATCTATCTATCCATCTATTGCCAGATGCCTCAATCCCATTTTGGGTAGCCACAAACAAATCGCCTCCAAGTCGCCCAGTCCCCCGCCATTTCACTGCCCTGCTCCCAACTCACACCCCCCTCTCTCATATACCTCTCCACACCATCCCTCCATCTCATCCTCGGCCTCCCCCTCCCTCTTCCCCCATCCACCTAACTCACATACACTCTCTTCGTCAGTCTATCACCCTCCATCCTCTCCACATGGCCAAACCACCTCAGTGTGTTCCTCATAACGCTTCCTATCACATCCACATCCACGCCACAACGCTCCTTTATATCCTCATTCGTCAGCCTGTCTCTCCATGTGACTCCAGAGGCTCCTCTTAAATAACTCATTTCCACTGCTCTCACTCTTGACTTGTTTCCTTCCAACAACGTCCAAGCTTCACTTCCGTATGTTAGAGTTGGTATCACAATACTGTCATGTAGTAACTTTTTCACTTCCATGCTCACTTCCCTGTTTCTTATCACTGCTTTCAAAGAACCAGCAACCTTTCTTCCCTGCTGTACCCTTTCAAGCACTTCACCCTCCAAACCTCCATCCTTACTCATCACACTACCCAAGTACTTAAACGTACTCACATTTTCCAATTCCTCACCATCCAACCTCACTGTACATTCACTGATTTCACCTCTCTCAAAGACCATCACTTTACTCTTCCCTACATTCACCTTTAGATTCCGTTTCTTACACACTCTCCCAAACTCATCCACCAAGCCTTGCAGCTCCCCTTCGTCTTCACTCAACAACACAGTATCATCTGCAAACAACAGAACAGGGAGTTTCCAAACACTATCCTCTCTCACCAGGGCCACTCCAACATCCACTACCCTACCTAGAACCTCTTTTATTACCCCATCCATGTACAGATTGAACAACCATGGAGACATGAAACATCCTTGTTCCAACCCAACTTTCAAAGAGAAAAATTCACTTAGTTCACCATCCACACGCACTGCAGCCTTCGCACCATCGTACATACTCTTCACAGCATTCAACAACTTCCCATCTACTCCATATATTCTTAACACTTTCCACAATCCTTGTCTATCCACCCAGTCATATGCTTTCTCCAAATCAATGAAAGCCGCATACAACTTCTTTCCCTTCTCTAGAAACTTTTCCACTAAAGATCTAAGAATGAATATCTGATCTACACAACCTTTTCCCTTCCTAAAGCCTCCCTGTTCTTCTCCAACTAATTTCTCTGTTCTTTCTCTAACTCTGTCAATAGGTATCCTACCGTACACTTTTCCTATTATACTAAGAAGACAAATGTCCCTATGATTACCACACACTTCTTTTTCCCCTTTTCCTTTGTACAAGGGAATAATTATACCTGACTTCCAATCCTCCAGGACTCTACCTTCCTCCTAGGCCAATCTGCGCATCTTCCACATCCATCCTACTACTATCTCTCCCCCATGCTTCAGCATTTCACCACACACTCCACCAATTCCTAGGGCTTTCCCCGATTTAACTTTCTTCATTGCTTCCACAACTTGTATCCTACTGATTTCTTCCTGTCTTCTCACCTCCCTCCTTCTCCCAGCCATTCCCCAGCCACTTATACTCACATTACTTCCATCCTCAATGTTCAACAATGCCTTAAAGTGTTCTCTCCATCTGCTCATTTTTTCTCCCTTGTCCACTAGTAATCTACCATTTTTATCTTTCACTCCCCTGCTAACTTCACTTCCACCTCTTTCCAGACAGATATATATATATATATACACATAAATATATATATTTGTGGTAGGTGGTGGCGACCATCATCCACTCTCTTGATGTAGTGCTGCCTACTTCCTTAGCTTTTATCATTGTTTTTCAGTGCCTGCCCTCCTCTCTTCCTGTTTCTCCTATCTTTCCTGTCACTTCTTATTCCTTTTCTTTCCTTTACAGGTGGCTTTGCATTGAGTGACAAGCCAAATGGTTTCCTATAAGCCAAGAAACCATTTACAGCACTGGGTGGTAACTATATAACCAAACCATATGTGCTCCCTATGCGTGAACAAGTGGGTTGGTGGAGGGTTGGTGCCCCTCCCTGTAAAACAACTAATTCAGTGTCAAATGGCCACCCTTTGTGGGATTATGGTGTCTGGCAGTATATAGTAGATAGACAGAAATATATATATATATATATATATATATATATATATATATATATATATATATATATATATATATATATATATATATATATATATATATATATATATATATATATATATATATATATATATATATATATATATATATATATATATATATATATATATATATATATATATATATATATATATATATATATATATATGTACATATATATATATATATATATATATATATATATATATATATATATATATATATATATATATATATATATATATATATATATATATATATATATATATATATATATATATATATATATATATATATATATATATATATATATATACAGTATATATATATATTATATATATATATATAAATATATATATATATATATATATATATATATATATGTATATATATATACACATTATATATTGTTACGGAACAGAGAAAGATAACGTACACTTTAAGTGAGAATACTAAGAGTCACTACTGTCCCGTAAAGTTCCAGGTTCAAAACAAAAGAGTTAGGTAAAATTACAAGTTAAAGTTTAATGCTCAAACTAACAACAAAACATTCAGGACTCATAAGGATAATGTAATGGCAAATAAACAGGTTAAATATATGGTTAACTGCAATAGCCTCTATTAACACGAAATTAGCAAGAGTAAATTTATCTAAGTCAGCCCTGATAAAATGAGATACCAGATAATACTCAGTGAATGCCAGATAAATTATTACAGATACAAACTATTATCAAAAATGACTGACATAAAACCCAACACCAATCAAAAACCTCACTAGGCCTAAGAATCAACCTTATGCTACACAGTACAAGAAAAAATGCAATAACACTTATACTCAAATTACACACAGCTGCTAGATGTTTGGAGATTTCTTGAGCACTCACAATAATAATATCTGTACAGGGGAGGACAGAGATATGAACAAAATGAGGAGCAGATCTAAGTGGCAATGATGCAGAGACTGAGCTCATTATATAGGGGCCAGCAGAGCTTGATACAACTTGTAAGAAGGACGTGCAAATGAAGCCATGGGGACAAAGAGTTGACAATCCTGGTCTGAACTCCAGAAATGACGACTTTACTATAACGGTAGAAGGGGGGAACTGAGGCAGAACACGCTCGTGATCAAACATGCAGCATACTTTGCGTTAAAATTACACAAAGGATGATGAAATCACAGGCTATGTAACACCTCCCCACAAAGAAAAAGAAATTTACAAAGGAAATTTCTTATTACTCTAAAACAATCTGTCTAAAGTCTAGATAAGCAATCTGCAATAACATTTTCTTTCCCCTTGACATGTTGTATGTCTAATGAATACTCCTGAAGAAGTAGACTCCATCTTGTCAATCTCTGATTTTTATCTTTAAACTTACTAAGGAATTTCAGTGGGTTGTGATCGGTATAAATGACTATGGGGTCAAAACCAGAACACAAAATGAAAAATGCTGTAAACCCAAAATCAAGGCCAAAAGCTCTTTCTCAATAGTTGAGTAGTTCTTTTGAGGTGGAGTGAACTTCTTACTGTAATAAGATACAGGGTGTTCAATACCCTGATCATCCTCTTGCAGCAAAACAGCCCCAGCTCCTGTATCACTTGCATCAACAGCCATCTTAAAAGGCTTAGCAAAATTTGGAGTAGCGAGCACTGGCTGACTTAATAGAATAGCTTTAAGTTTGTTGAAAGAGGATTCACAGTTATCGGTCCAGACAAATTCAACTCCCTTTTTCAGTAGGTCTGTAAGTGGTGATACAAGAATAGAAAAGTTAAGAACAAATCTCCTGTAATAACCTACCATTCCCAAAAATCTTTGTAGCTCTTTCCTACTTTTAGGTCTGGGAAGATCACTTATAACCTGAACCTTAGCTCCTGGTGGTGCAACATGTCCATCACCAATTACATACCCAAGGTACTGAACTTTAGCTTGACCAAACTCACACTTTGATAAATTAGCCACAAGATTAGCATGAACTAAACGGTCAAGAAACTTACTGACATGGCATAGGTGATCTTTCCAGTTGTCACTGAAGATTAATACATCATCAATATAAACAACACACCCTGCCAAACCCTCTGTTACAACATTCATGAGCTTCTGAAATGTGGCTGGTGCATTCTTCATACCATACGGCATTACAGAACATGCAAAAGCCTTTCCTAGTGTTACAAAACATGAGATCTCCCTAGCACGTTCAGTCATAGGTACTTGCCAGTATCCCTTTAACAAATCAAACTTACTTATGTACCTAGCCTTACTGATCTTGTCTATGCAATCTTCCACACGAGGGAGAGGGTAAGTGTCTGTTTTAGTTATCTGATTAACACGTCTGTAGTTGATGCAAAGCCTCTGTGACCCACCTGGCTTAGGGACTAGAGTGACAGGAGAACTCCACTCGCTCTGACAGGGCTCAATCATCTTGTGGTCCAACAGGTAGCCAAGCTCCTTCTGGATGAGAGGAACTTTCACTGGGTTCACACGGTAAGGAGGCAGTTTAATTGGCTGTGCGTCTCCAACCTCGACATCATGCATCAACACAGTAGTTCTTCCTGGAGTGGCACGGAACACTTGCGGGTACTCCTGCAGTAATGCCGAAAACTCCTGCCTTTCCTTGGGAGGTAGATGAGAAAGCTTAGTCTGGAGATCATTCATGATATCAGAATTCTTCCCCAAACTATCACTCAGGTTCATACTGCATGGGAGAGCTTCACTTGCAGACTCGGGTGGAACAGCTACAGTGCAGACTGGATTATTTTCGTCCCGCCTGTGATATAACTTTAGCATGTTGATGTGACATAGTTGCTTGCTCTTTCTACGATCTGGTGTGGCGATGACATAGTTGACATCACTGAGTTTCTTCTCCACGAAATAAGGGCCACTAAACTTGGCTTGAAGAGGTTGCCCATGAACTGGTAGCAGAATCAAAACCTGATCTCCTGGCTGAAAGTGGCGTAACCTGGACTTCCCATCATACCAAGTCTTCATCTTCTCCTGAGCAGCTCCTAAATTCTCTCTCGCCAGCTGTAAAGCAGTGGACAGCCGTTCTTTGAACTTCATCACATACTCCAGGAGGTTGACGTCATCTTCCTCCGACAGCCAGCATTCCTTGAGTAACTTAAGGGGTCCTCTTAATTCATGGCCAAACAGTAGTTCAAAAGGTGAGAAGCCCAGTGATTCATTTGGAGATTCTCTTGCAGCAAACACAACGAATGGAAGACCTTTATCCCAGTCTTTCTGATGTTCCAAACAGTATTTCTTGAGCATCGATTTGAGTGTTTGATGATATCTCTCCAACGCTCCTTGGGTCTGGGGATGGTAAGCTGAAGACGTGATCTGGGTGATGCCCAACTCTTTCAGAGACTGCTTGAAAACGTTTGACATGAAATTACTTCCCCGGTCTGACTGTACCTCCTTGGGCAAACCAAACTTTGTGAAGAACCCTAGCATTTCCTTAACCACGTTCTTTGCTGAGATATTTCTAAGTGGAATGGCTTCAGGATAACGAGTAGCCATATCAATCATGGTCAACACATAAGAAAATCCTGAAGAAGTCTTAGGAAGAGGGCCCACAATATCCACCAACACACGGGTGAAAGGCACCTCAAAAGGAGGAATGGGAACTAGAGGTGCAACCTTTTCGGTCTGATTACACTTCCCCACAACTTGACAGGTGTGACAAGACTTACAATACCAGGAAACATCCCTGAAGATACCTGGCCAGTAGAAGTGTTTCAAAATGCGTGCCACAGTCTTCCTCACTCCAAGGTGTCCTGCCAAACTGGTATCATGAGCCACTCGAATGATATCCTGCCTACAAACACGAGGGATGACAACTTGATGTACAACCTCCCATTCACAGTCGGCTGATGCTGTTGGGGGTCTCCACTTCCTCATAAGTACTCCTGACTTTACATAATAACAAGTAGAAGCACCGGCTGACTCTTCTTCACTGTAAGCAGAGTTAGCTAGACCTTTCAACTCAGGGTCAGCAACCTGCAACTCAACCAACTCTTGACGAGACAAATTATCAACACTACAGGGTACTGCCTCATCTGGTGAGTGGTCCAAATTAGCAAGAAAAGTGTCAGCTAGGATAACATCATCATCATCATTATCCTCTAAATCACCAGTAACTTTAGACTTAGCCCTAGTGACAGCACATGCAGGGAACACATCAGGGACATCACAATCCTGGGCCGCAGCCACTGGCTCACTAGACAACTGAGGAGCTGGACACACTTGACTTCCACCAATATCATTTCCAAGTAAGAAAGTTACACCTGACATTGGGAGTGTCTCAACCAACCCAACCATAACAGAACCATTAACAAAACCAGACTCTAAATTCACTCTGCACAGAGGGACAGAGAAGTAATTATTCCCTACACCTTGTAAGATTACAGTTTCATCAGATGAATTAACATTAGAGCCTAGAACACTGGTCAGCATAAGGGATTGGCAAGCACCTGTATCACGATATATTTGAACTGATTTCCTGTCATTACTGTCCAGAGGACTGACAAAACCATCAGACAGGAAATTAGCACATGAACTCTTGAGAGTGTCACCCACGTTACTGCTCAAAAGAGGAGCTCCATCATGAGAATTTAAGTTACCCCTCAAAGCAGGTTCAGTTAACTCAGTTAAAGAATTCTGGGAACTCTCAAGAGTGGACACTAGACCAATTGACTGAATATTTAAAGACTCCTTTTTGTTCACATCACGCTGTCTCCTGAAACATCTCTCCGTAGTATGACCAAGCTTACTACAATAAGCACATTTACTTTTCTGAAATCTAGAGGTGAAGCTGGTATTTACTTCCTGAGAAACATCATCCTTATTCTCTTTCCTGTTACCTGTACTCTGAGTAGAGGCAACGTACTTACTCTCAGCTTTCCCTTTTTCTCTAGAATATCTCTTGTGAGTGAGAACATACTCATCAGCTAAAACTGCAGCATCAGACAAATTATCTATTCTTTTCTCATCAAGATATAGGCTTACATCTTTACTAATACACCTTTTGAAGTTCTCCAGCAAAATCATCTGCTTAAATTTGTCAAAATCAGAATCCACATTCTTAGAATTTAACCACTGCTCTAACAAATTTTCTTTTATTTTTGCATACTCAACATGGGATTGCTTATCTTGCTTGTAAGTTGTCCTAAATTTTACTCTATAAGCTTCAGGAACAAGCTCATAGGCCTTAAGAATCAAGCTCTTAACTACATCATAATTATCAGACTGATCCTGAGGCAAAGATGCATAAGTTACTTGAGCTTTACCGGTGAGAACAGTTTGAAGGAGTACTGGCCAATACTCCTTAGGCCAATTAAAACCTGTAGCTACCCTCTCAAACAACTGAAAATACTTTGTTAAATCAGATTCATTAAAAGGAGGGACAAGTTTAACATTTTTAGCCACATCAAAATCATCAGAGCTAGATGATCCAGTTCCACCTTGTTTCATGCGATACTCATGGTCTGCCTGAATCCTAGCAATTTCAACTTGTGCCTCAGCCTCCTTAGCTTTTGCCTGAAATTCAGCCTCCTTAGCCTGTGCTTGAAATTCAGCTTCCTTCACACGAGCCTCCTGCAGGGCTAGCTGTAACTTAGCTAATTCAATCTGCGTTTGCTCATTTGGAGGAGTTACATTAAACAAGCTTTCATTAATCATGTCAACAATTTGATCTTTGGAATGATGAGAGCGAACAGCAATTCCCAACTGTTGAGCAACAAGCTTAAGTTCATTCTTTGTTCTGTTTTCCACATCACACACTGTTTGCACATTTGACAAAAAATCTTTGGCTTCATCAAGTGTAGTAATAGTAGACATCATGAATAAGTAACAGTCACAAAATATCAAGCAATATCCTTATGATAATATCCTGAATATCCTGATGAGAGGTCGCCAAATTTATGTTACGGAACAGAGAAAGATAACGTACACTTTAAGTGAGAATACTAAGAGTCACTACTGTCCCGTAAAGTTCCAGGTTCAAAACAAAAGAGTTAGGTAAAATTACAAGTTAAAGTTTAATGCTCAAACTAACAACAAAACATTCAGGACTCATAAGGATAATGTAATGGCAAATAAACAGGTTAAATATATGGTTAACTGCAATAGCCTCTATTAACACGAAATTAGCAAGAGTAAATTTATCTAAGTCAGCCCTGATAAAATGAGATACCAGATAATACTCAGTGAATGCCAGATATATTATTACAGATACAAACTATTATCAAAAATGACTGACATAAAACCCAACACCAATCAAAAACCTCACTAGGCCTAAGAATCAACCTTATGCTACACAGTACAAGAAAAAATGCAATAACACTTATACTCAAATTACACACAGCTGCTAGATGTTTGGAGATTTCTTGAGCACTCACAATAATAATATCTGTACAGGGGAGGACAGAGATATGAACAAAATGAGGAGCAGATCTAAGTGGCAATGATGCAGAGACTGAGCTCATTATATAGGGGCCAGCAGAGCTTGATACAACTTGCAAGAAGGACGCGCAAATGAAGCCATGGGGACAAAGAGTTGACAATCCTGGTCTGAACTCCAGAAATGACGACTTACTCTACTATAACGGTAGAAGGGGGGAACTGAGGCAGAACACACTCGTGATCAAACATGCAGCATACTGTGCGTTAAAATTACACAAAGGATGATGTGATGAAATCATAGGCTATGTAACAATATATATATATATATATATACTGTATACATTATACTGTATATATATATATATATATATATATTGCCAGACGCCTAAATCCCATTTGGGGTGGCCACAAACAAATCGCCTCTAAGTCGCCCTGTCCCCCGCCATTTCACTGCCCTGCTCCCAACTCACACCGCCCTCTCTCATATACCTCTCCACCCCATCCCTCCATCTCATCCTCGGCCTCCCCCTCCCTCTTCCCCCCTCCACCTCACTCACATACACTCTCTTCGTCAGTCTTTCACCCTCCATAACTTTCCACATGGCCAAAACACCTCAGCGTGTTCCTCATAATGCTTCCTATCACATCCACATCCACACCACAACGCTCCTTTATATCCTCATTCGTCAGCCTGTCTCTCCATGTGACTCCACAGGCTCCTCTTAAATAACTCATTTCCACTGCTCTTACTCTTGACTTGTGTCCTTCCAACAACGTCCAAGCTTCATTTCCGTACGTTAGAGTTGGTATCACAATACTGTCATGTAGTAACTTTTTCACTTCCATGCTCACTTCCCTGTTTCTTATCACTGCTCTCAAAGAACCAGCAACCTTTCTTCCCTGCTGTACCCTTTCAAGCATTTCACCCTCCAAACCTCCATCCTTACTCATCACACTACCCAAGTACTTAAACGTACTCACATTTTCCAATTCCTCACCATCCAACCTCGCTGTACATTCACTGACTTCACCTCTCTCAAAGACCATCACTTTACTCTTTCCTACATTCACCTTTAGATTCCGTTTCTTACACACTCTCTCAAACTCATCCACCAAGCCTTGCAGCTCCCCTTCGTCTTCACTCAACAACACAGTATCATCTGCAAACAACAGTACAGGGAGTTTTCAAACACTATCCTCTCTCACCAGGGCCACTCCAACATCCACTACCCTACCTTGTACCTCTTTTATTACCCCATCCATGTACAGATTGAACAACCATGGAGACATGACACATCCCTGTTTCAAACCAACTTTCAAAGAGAAAAATTCACTTAGTTCACCATCCACACGCACTGCAGCCTTCGCACCATCGTACATAGTCTTCACAGCATTCAACAACTTCCCATCTACTCCATACATTCTTAAAACTTTCCACAATCCTTGTCTATCCACCCAGTCATATGCTTTCTCCAAATCAATGAAAGCCGCATACAACTTCTTTCCCTTCTCTAGAAACTTTTCCACTAAAGATCTAAGAATGAATATCTGATCTACACAACCTCTTCCCTTCCTAAAGCCTCCCTGTTCTTCTCCAACTAATTTCTCTGTTCTTTCTCTAACTCTGTCAATAAGTATCCTACCATACACTTTTCCTATTATACTAAGAAGACAAATGCCCCTATGATTACCACACACTTCTTTTTCCCTTTTTCCTTTGTACAAGGGAATAATTATACCTGACTTCCAATCCTCCGGGACTCTACCTTCCTCCCAGGCCAATCTGCACACCTTACACATCCATTCAACTACTATCTCTCCCCCATGCTTCAGCATTTCACCACACACTCCATCAATTCCTAGGGCTTTCCCCGATTTAACTTTCTTCATTGCTTCCACAACATCTATCCTACTGATTTCTTCCTGTCTTCTCACCTCCCTCCTTCTCCCAG
The DNA here is from genome assembly GCF_032717465.1 of Coenobita brevimanus. Lineage (NCBI taxonomy): Eukaryota > Metazoa > Arthropoda > Malacostraca > Decapoda > Coenobitidae > Coenobita > Coenobita brevimanus. Next base: position 40,208,877 of record NC_136966.1, read on the forward strand.
CCATTCCCCAGCCACTTATACTCGCATTACTTCCATCCTCTACGTTCAACAATTCCTTAACCCCTTAAACGCGGCTGTGTACGGCCGATCCCCCCGCTGTGGCGGGGTTGTAGCGGGGGCTGAGTACCTGTGGGAAAATATTTGCCAAAAATCAGAGATTAACCCTAGAACATTAAAATTTTTATGGCATATAGTACTTACATTCAGCTTTCTCCTGAGACAGATATTGAGCCTTCGTGGACTACCAAAGGACTTGTGAAGACTTGCAAAGTTGGGTAACAAAGTCTTCACTTTCACACCTCCAGAAACCCGGTTTTCTTTCTACCACAGCCTCAATCTGTCACAGTACACTTTATACAGCAACATACAGGTTGTTTGGAATCCATATTTGTACAATAAGCACTGAAAATAAGGCTATAATGAACAGAGCGCACGGCCGACATGCAGCGCGGCGGCGATCTTCCCGTCACTGAACACACATTTCCCTTTTCACGGCTAAAAACACGTATACTACATTATTTTCCTTCATAGTACTTCGCAAAGGCTCGCTTGGCACTATTACGGCCCTAAAAATCACTGTCACTGCCAGTATTGTGAAGCGGGAATGAGGAAGACCACCGCGGCGCGAGTTTATTCAGCCTTACGGCAGGCACTTTATTCTCGCTCCGGTCGGCCACTCGCACTTCATTTCTATCGATCACTTTCACTCTAGCTGTCAGTTTTTTGCCTTATTCATCAGTGTCACTGTCCATTGTTATAAAAATAATATTTTCTACACAACAAACTGTCACTGTCAGAACATAGAATAGGAACATATGCTTTCATCTTCTTACACTGGAGTGACTGTCACTCGCAATACTTATATTATTACTATGTACAATTATTTACACAAAAAAACACTGTCACTGTCAGTGCTTTTACAAGTACATACACTAATTTACACTCATCAGACTGTCACTGTCAGTATGTAAAAGAAAACTAAACACTAGTATCACTGTCACTCTCAGTATTATTTCCAAGAATCTTACCCTTATTTTCAATATCTAGTCAGGCTGTGGTAGTCAAAGAAACACGGGTAAGCACAGAGGAGAATTTTGCACTCTTTGCACTGCAAGGAGGTGCGCCTAAATGTTCTGTCCTGCCTGGTAGTGTGGCTGCACACATGACACCTCCTGGGTGCTTTTCCCCTCTTGGCAGTGGCAGGCAGTGTCGCTGAAGGTAGGCCTGACACTGTAGGCGGTCTGGAGGTGTCTGTGGGTGGCGCTTGGGACCTGATGGCAGTACCTGCCCATAACGCTGAAGCAGCTGGTAGACACAAGTCTTTGAAAATTATCGGAGAGAGTAGTTTGCTGGCTTCCTGTTCTTGATCTTATACAGGATGAAGGCGTTCAGCATGCACATATCAATCAAGTGCAAGAACACCTTCCTGTACCAGCGACGGTTCCTCCTCAGGCAGTCTATCTCTCCGATCATCATGTCAGACTTGTCCACCAGCCGCATATTGACGTTGTAGTCAATGACAGCATCAGGCTTCATCACAGGCTCGCCAGTCCTTCTGTCGACCTTCCCTGTGGCCAGCATTTCCCCCTTGTGTACTGTGGTAAGCACATTCACGACTCTCTTATCGTGCCACCTGATCGCCAGCATCTTGTCAGTTTTCTTCAGGTGCACATCTCCCCGCTTTGATTTTTCAGCCTCGGGGAAGGCAGGGTAGTGTGCCCTACTGCTACGGACAGTGCCACAGGATCCGACGCCGTGTTCAGAAAGGTACTTGGCGAGTTTAGGAGCTGTATAGTAATTGTCCGTATACAAGACATGATTCTCGCCAAAGTACTTTTCCAACAGCACTTTCACCACAGAACCAGAGAATCCAAGGGAGTCAGTCTTGTCCAAATCGACATTGCTGGCGGTGTAAATAACGAAGTCTAAGATGAACCCCGTCTTGCAGTCGCACAGCACGAAAAACTTGATTCCAAAGCGGTGCCGTTTGCTTGGAATGTACTGCACAAACCGAAGACGGCCCCTGAACAAAACCAAGGACTCGTCAATCACCACTTTCTTGAAAGGGCGCAGTAACCTCGTAAACTTATCCTTGATCAAGTTCAGGATTCCCCTCACTTTCCATAGTGGGTCAGTTTGGGAAGGCTCATCATTGTTCGCGAAGTGAAGGTAAGTCATGAGCTGCCTAAAACGATCGCGGCTCATGTATTTATTGAAGATTGGTGTGGGTCAAAGATCGTCTGAACTCCAGTATTCCTCGAGCTTATGCTTCCAATTGTGGGGCATCAATAACATCAAACCAATAAATACAAAGAGTTCCCTGATCGTTAGAGGCACCCATGCTGCCATCCGCGATGTGGATGGCGTTGCAGCTTCACCTTCTCCTTCACGAACTGCAGCAGATTGCCCCTCGTACCTGTTCGTCTCGGTGCAAATCTGCTCCATTGCCTCGTTATCCAGGAAGGCCAACAGGTAGTCCAAGCATTCACCATCCTCTGGGACAGGGAAGTCAGCCTGAATTCCACACCCACTGTCATCAAAAGCAGATCTTGCGGCACAAAATCTGAGCCCTCTGACCACACGAAGGCATCCAGATTGCCCTGCCTACGCTGGGAGGTGCTGGGGGCGGCGGGGGGTGAGGCAGGTCGTGTGGGAGTGGGTGAGGCAGGCGGTGAGGCAGAGGCTGTCCTAGGTCGTGTTGGTGTAGTGGTGGTGGTTGTGGGGAGATAAGCACAGGGTTCAAGGTCACTCGCGGTGGCATGACTGGCGAGTTGCCTAGTGCGAGTAACCTTAGGAGCTAGCCTTACACTAGGGGACAAAGTTCTAGCCCTACTACCACAAACACTGGGCCTACGGAAACCTCTACTACGTAAACTCGACTGCCTACTTCCCTTCCGAGGTGGTGAAGGCGACTCCGAAGACTCCGGAGAAAGGGCAGCTGAAGATGACGACGAGAGAATGGGGCTGGGAGTGCGTGGCGGGCTGGCGGTGGCGTGACGTGGTGTAGGGGACAATGGCTGTGAAGCTGGGTCACCACTTCTTTTCCTCTTGGCCCCCTTTCCATATTCTAGGCCCCTTTTCACAGGAGCCTTGCCTGTTGAGGTGCTTGGCACAGAAATAGTCACTTCTGGCACCTCAGACTCAGCACTCGATTGCGTGTCCGACTCTGCCAGGCTAGACAAAACACCGACGTCACTTCCATAATCCATGGACGCTTTCAATAACTCACTAGCTATTGCCAAGTCACTCAGTCCCTTAGCAGTTCCTTGTAAGGTTTTGTACGGGGTGGAGGTCACAAAACCCTTTTTCGGAGGGCTGGAAGGCACAGACTCGGAAGAGCTTGAATTGGACATGGTGTCACCTTGAAAGATTCGTGTGGACTGACGCTAAACAGGGGCAAACCGCGCGAAAAAATGCTAGTGTGACATCTGGGGAAACAAGCGTTTCCAAATAGCATAAAGTGCTTGTGAGAGGAAGGCGCAGATTGACACGTATGAGCCGTCCGCGCGCTGCCATATCGCACGACGAGGGAGGGCCGGCCAGCGGTGCGTGGGTGGGTAAAAAAAATGAAACTTGGCAACAACCGAGGTCAGTAGTACAAAGGTCAAGTGTGCTAAAAGTAGCTCAAGGGTGGTGGTACTGACAGACAATACCAGCTGGAGCCTGCTTGCCCGCGGTTATTCAAAATTTACTAGAATCGCAAACGCGACGATCCGCCGTTATGTCCTTTTGGCCGAGCATTGCAAATGAGACGATCCGCGTTTAAGGGGTTAAAGTGTTCTCTCCATCTGCTCACTTTTTCTCCCTTCTCCACTAGTAATCTACCATTTTTATCTTTCACTCCCCTGTTAACTTCACTTCCACCCTGTCTTACTCTTTTCACCTCTCTCCAGAACATTTTCTTACAGTCCCTCCACTTTACACTCAAATTCCTTCCAAATTCCTCATCCACTCTCTTCTTACTCTCTCTTACTAATATTTTCACTTCTCTCTTTCTTTCTACATATAACTCTCTCTTCCGCCGCTCAACTTCTTCCACGCCCCTATGTCTCATCCATTCATTGTATGCTTTCTTCTTTTGTGCCACAGCCTGTTTCACCTCTTCAGTCCACCACGCTGTTCCTTGCACCCCCCTCCATCTTCTCTTCCTTCCACACACCACATCACATGCTGCACATATTTCTTCTATAAATATCCTACACACACCTTCCACGTCTCCCATCTGCTCCAATTCATATTTGCCCAATCATTCCTCCACTTCTCTCTTATACTCTGCCTTTTTCTCATCGTCTTGTAACCTATCCACTCTCCTTGCAACTACTCCTTCCTCTCGTCTTTCCCTTCTTCTATTCCTCCATCTTACTTGAATTTTAATTCTGGCCACCACCAAGTAGTGGTCAGAAAGTCCACTCCCCCAACCTCTATAAACTCTTGCATCCATTACACATCTTCGCATCCTTTCATCCACACACACATAATGAATCATTTCCTTCCTTTCATTCAGTTCACCACCCACCCTTCTCATCACTCGCCATGTATACCTGTGGATCATTTTATGCCTGAAGAGGGTATTGGCCATCACCAACCCCCTCCCAGCACAAATGTCCACTAATGCACTCCAATATATATACTGTATATATATATATATATACAGTATATATATGTCAACCACCTCCCAGCACAAATGTCCACTAACGCACTCCCATATATATACTGTATATATATATATATATATATATATATATATATATATATATATATATTTGTACAGTATATATATATACAGTATATATATATATATATATATATATATATATATAGGCTGGAGCCTCTGTGGTACAGTGGTAGAGTGTGCGTCTCGCGCGCTGGTGGGCGGGGGTTCGCCTCCCTGCCAGAGTTGTAAAAACTTTGGGAAGCGTTCACCAAGCCACTGACCACTTTGGCGGACACAAGGGGTGCTGTGGTTGAACCAGTGTCGCATACTAGTATGCTTGCACCCAGTCGGCTTAAGGCAGGCCAATTACACTTGGTTCACAGACTACACACACATCCAAAGCCACTACAACACTACAATCACACTCACAAGCACTTCTCACCCTACATACAGTCTCTACAGACAGCCTAAGCCACTAGGTAGAGATACATTGGCTGTATTGTCCCTGCTTCGGTAGGGATAGGCCGGTCCTGCAGTGGACCTTAACGGCTGTTGATGATGATGATGATATATAGGCTATATACACTCAATCTTCGTAAATCACATGTAAAATCACAGATTTGTAAATCACGGCTAAGTGGCTGTCAGACTGCTGGCACCCTTAAATCGCTGTTAAGTCACGAAAATCGTGGATCTAGGCACCGAAGTGGGCCTTTTCTGAGGAGAATCATAAACCGCGGCATTCAATTTGAAAATCGCGACCCAACAACCAATCACCACCTGTCCCTGGAGGCAAGTGTGCATACTAATGCCGCCATGTTGTTGTTCTTCTTCCCGCCAACCCGCACATTACAGAGCATCGCCGTGGAGTACGAGAGCTACCTGCCTTTTTTTGTGCACTTCCCCCCCCACCTCCCACCTTCCATGGCCCCTCCCGAACCCCCGGTGAAGCGCTCTAAGCAGTATGACATCAAGAAGCAGCTGCCGTTGTCATACAGTCAGTGTTTGGAGCTCATTAGTCGTGTTGAGAAGAGAGAGAAGTTTGCAAGGCTGGCGAAAGAATTTGGGAAGAACGAGTTGACCATAAGGACGATCTACAAAAAGAGAGAGAAAGTGAAGAAGTGCATCAAAGCTTACGGGACTGGGTTCATTGACGGCAGGGTACGGTGCAGAGACGAGGCAGTAATTTGGACAGAAAGATGTCTGGAGATGTTCGTCCTGAGGCAGGCAAGGAAGAATATTCCAGTCAACGGCTCAGTCATCAGCGAGAAGGCTGAGAGTTTTCACAAATTGGCAAGTCAGCAGCTCGGTATCAACCCCCCTAAGCCCTTCCATGCTAGCCATGGGAGGTTGTCTAACTTTCTGACAAGGAAGCACCTGAAGAATGTGCACACGACTGGAGAGAGAGCGTCTGCTGATGTGGCCGCAGCATAGGACTTTCCAACCGTCCTCCAGGCAGTTTTGGAGGAGGAAGGTTATACAGCAGAAACTGTTTTCAACATGGACGAGACTGGACTCTGTTGGAAAAAGCTGCCTAGCACTACATAGATCCCACGTCAACACCGAAAGTCCCGGGGAAGGAAGCTCAACAAGGGGTGCTACATAGTCATTTTTTGTACCAATGCCAAGGGAACATTCAAGATGAACCCTTTTGTAATTAATCTATCTCTATCTATCTATCTATAGCCCGACGCCCTAATCCCACAAAGGGTGGCCGCAGACAAAACGCCTCCAAGTCGCTCTGTCACCCACCCTTTTGACTACCCTCCCCCCAACTCACCCCCCCCTCCCTCATATACCTCTCAACTCCATCCCTCCACCTCATCCTCGGTCTACCTCTCCCTCTCCCTCCCTCCACCTCACCTACATACACCCTCTTAGTCAGTCTTTCATTCTCCATTCTCTTCACATGTCCAAACCACCTCAGTGTATTTCTCCTAATCTTCTCAACCACATCCACATCCACCCCACAGCGTTCTTTCACTTCTTCATTCGTCAACCTGTCCCTCCATGTCACTCCACATGTTCCTCTCAAGTAACTCATTTCCACTGCTCTCACTCTTGACTTGTTCCCCTCTTGCAAGGACCATGCCTCGCTTCCATACGTCAGGGTAAGGATCACAATACTATCATGCAGTGACTTCTTAACTTCCATACTCACCCCCCTATTTCTCATCGCTGCTTTCAGTGTACCAACAACCATCCTTCCCTGCTGTACCCTTTCACGCACTTCATCCCCCAAAGTTCCATCCTTACTCATCACACTACCCAAGTACTTGAATGCACTCACATTCTCCATATCCTCACCATCCAACCTCACTGCACACTCTGTGACTTCATTCCCCTCAAACACCATAACTTTACTTTTGTTTACATTAACTTTCAGATTCTTCCTCCTACACACTGTCCCAAATTCATTCACCAAACCTTGCAACTCCCATTCATCTTCACTCAACAGTACTGTATCATCAGCAAACAGCAACACTGGAAGCTTCCAAATCTCACCCTCATTCATTAGAGCCGCCCCCACATCCACTGCTCTACCCTGCACCTCCTTTACAACCCCATCCATGTATATATTAAACAGCCATGGAGACATCACACAACCCTGTTTCAGTCCCACATTGAGATCAAAGAACTCACTCAGCTCACCATCCACTCGCACCATAGCCCTAGCTCCCTCGTACATACTCTTCACAGCACTCAACAATTTCCCCTCCACTCCATATATTCTTAATACCTTCCACATACCTTCCCTATCTATTCTGTCATAAGCTTTCTCCAAGTCCATGAAGGCAGCATACACTTTCCTTCCCTTCTCTAGACACTTCTCCACTAAACATCTTAGAACAAATATCTGATCTACACACCCTTTTCCTTTCCTAAATCCCCCTTGTTCTTTTCCAACTAGCTCCTCTGTCATATGCCTAACCCTATCAATGAATACTGACCATATATTTTACCAGTCACACTAAGTAGGCAAATACCCCTATGGTTACCACATACTCCTCTCTCCCCTTTTCCTTTGTATAAAGGAACAATTATACATGATTTCCAGTCCTCTGGAACCCTTCCCTCTTCCCAAGCCAATCTACACAACTTCCATATCCATATTAATAAGACAAGAAAACCCTCCGCTTTCCGCAACCTCGAAGACATGGACCAATCAGGGGTGTATTGGCGTCAGCAGGCTAAGGCATGGGCTACTACAGGTTTAGTCGTGGACTGGTTTGACAGATTTGTTGAGGATGCGAAGGCTCATTGCAAGCGTGTTAAAGTGCTGTTCGAAGCGTTGCTGCTCATGGACAACGCTCCTGCTCACCCACAAGCCCTAACCTCACGTCACCCCAGCGTCAAAGCTGTGTTCACCCAACACCACCTCTTTTCTCCAGCCACTTGACCAGGAGATAATAGCGAATATGAAGCTGTTTTACACCCAGTTATTTTATCGCCAGTTTACCTCAGCTGTCATCGACGATGCACCAGAGCGGCAGCTGCTGAGAGAGATCACGGCAGACAGCAGCGACAGTGAGACAGAGGCAGATGTTGTTGACCCTGACCCCAGAGAAAGTCAGGAGGTGTTGTCTGTGTACCAGTTCTGGAGGAAATTTAACATCAAGGACTCTATCGATGCACTACTAGAGGCCTGGGGCAAGCTTAATGTTGCAACGATTGCACATGCCTGGCACTTTCTCCTGCCTAACCACAAGAGTGACAACGCGCCAACTCAGAGTGTAGAGGACAACGTACAGGCTGTTGTTCAACTGGCTCGGAATCTGCCAAGCTGTGGTGAAGTGTCAGCCAGTGACTTAATGGACATGGTTATTGAGAAGGTTGATGATGCTGAGGCTGTCATGGAGGCTGTTATACAAGACGACGAGCACTTGGAAAGGCAGAATAACCGTGAAGTGAGTGAAGTAAATGAGCAGGAACATGGTGAGCCTTCTATGAAGGAGCTCAGTGATTTGCTTGTTTATGTAGATTTGGCCATGGAGATTGTGAAATCCATTGAACGTGATGAGGAAAGGTGTAGTGAGAGTATTGGTCACCTAGAAAAAGCTGTGCGTTTTTACAAGGACTTGCATAATCGTAGAGTTAATGAGAAACATCAGGAACTCATCACCCACTACTATGCCCGAGTAAGGGCAGAAGCTGAGCCTGAACCACAGCCTGGCCCCTCACACACTGAGGACGTGGATGATGTAGCATCTGTCATCTCTGTGGCAGACTTTGAGGGCTTCCTGAGGGAGGCAGAGGAGCTAAAGAAGGGAGAACAGCATGAGGGAGCACCCCCACCTCATGCTGAGAGGTTCTAAGTTCTTCCCAACACCACCCCACTCCATTCACTTAAGCAATATCGTCATAGGATTAAGGTGAGATCCCTTAACATTGCTTATTTCTACTAAATAACTGCACTGAATATTCCTAAATTTGTATGTCTGTGTTTGATGGTGCCTAGATAGGTGTAGGTAGGGTGCTGTGGGGGTTGATTGGCCAGAGTCCAGACCCTAAATCATTTTTCACATAAGAATTATTATTTATAAACTGCGGAATTTGTATATCACAGCAGTGGTCCAGACCCAAATTGCCGCAATTTACGAGGATTGAGAGTAATATATACAGTAACCTCTCAACTAATGTGAGATTTTAAAAAAGCGTTTTCGTTTTAACATGAGCAAATATTTAAGGAGATATGTTTAACTAACAAGGGTTTCTTGATTTAAAGCGACTTTACACGTATGTGATAGTTTCATATTAGCCGGGCGTGACTTGGACAGTCCCGAACTGATAGACCGTGTGTGGTAGTTTATGCGTAAATACAATTTTTTATTTGCCTGTTGCTTAACCCTTTCAGGTCTCCTGGCCACTATAGTGCCTTTCTCAGTAGGGGTCTCCTAGCCACTCCCGTGGCAGCATATTTAGGCATGAATGAAAACTGTTACATGAGGCTGGTGAATAAAATAAGGATAGAAGCCGCTCCCCAGACTCCTTTGCTTCTACCAGGTATGTGTAGATCACAATATTTTAGTTTACACAGTCTGGGAAGAGTTAATCATGGTGGGGGACTGGGTTGCACATATTGGTTGTATTATACTGTTGATCTGACAATATTTTTTTACTATTTGGTATCAGACAGTTCATTTAGCAAAAGAATATTGTTTGCAATATATTTTTACTGCTCTGGAGGATACATAGCTCTCACCTCCCTCCTCCCTTTCATATCCCCCTTCCTCCACCCCCCTACCTCCCACCGATCCCCAACCCCTCTACCTCCCACCTTTCCACCCTCCACTCTCCCTCCAATCTCCGACCCCCTAATTCTTCCACCCTCCTACCTCCCACCAATCCCCCACCCCTCTACCTCCCACCCTCCACTCTCCCTCCAATCCTTCACCCCCTGCCTCCCACTTATGCACATAGCTGCCGCGTCACAGGCAAGCAAAAGAATTCCGCACTGTATGTCTCAATATTTATTCATTTCCTGGGTGTTAGAGTGCCTGATTGAGGGAAAATAAATACAGATTTATGATTTTAGGTTTCTAAGGTTGTTTCTACGGCCTTTTATACACGTACCATGCATTTATTTGTTACCAGGCGGACATACACGTGCAGCGTGTGTTGCGTTTTTCATTGACAAATGATTGTTAGTGTCTCCTTACTGTTTTCTGATTTATATTTCATGAGTTTCTCATATTTCCTGGTTATACTTATAACACCGTCAATTTTGAGAAATACAGTAATAAATATTTGATCACTGTCTCTACTGCTGCCTGTAAGTACACAGGATGATATGGTTAGCAACAATAAAATAAACATACGTACATACAAAAGGAAAGCTTGTAGGCTTACCTCCATGTCCTCACCCCTACAGCCTTGGACAGTACAAAGCAAAATAAGAGCTAAGTAAAATAAATTAGTCAGTAGTAACTAGTAAGTGATAGTTTTGTAAGGATCTTGTAACTGTTTAGTTTGTTTTTTGTAAACAAAACATCTCAAGAATCATTCACAAATCATCTGAGATATAATGTATATATATTAGTGCAGTTTTTTATTAGAAAAACATGGAAACAAACAATGCAATCATGTCGCCTACGAAATCGCCTACCCACAGAGACGGCAATACTCACCATGCTACCACACACCACTTGCTACGTAACTTCCTGTCATTTTTGCAGCACTTGTATGACGAGTAGAGCTCTAATGTGGTATAGGCAGAAGTGTATTACTTCCTTGTGCATGAATATGATACTTTTTTCTTTATTTGCAAACCTTGACTTAAAAAAAAAAATGCGTGTCAAACGTGACCTTGGGACCTATTTGAGACCTGAAAGGGTTAAACTGGTTTTATTCGAACTATAATTTTCAAAAATGAAGTTTGGCCCCATTCTGAGCAATTTGGCTCATTTTCAGACAAAATTTGGCCAGGAAAGTGATGGCATATCTAAATTGTTACAACTTGATGCTGCTGAACAGAAAGAAGACAACCACTCAGACCAAGATGGAGCAATTCTTTATGAAGAAGACAGAAAACTTAAGGGAGTTATCGAATTATCTTCATCAGCAGCAGCACGGGAGTCAGAGGAAGAGGAAGAAGACAAAGAAGGACAGCAGAGTGAGAAAGGACAACAAATTTAGGGTGGGGAGAGGCGGGAGGTGGGGGAGCAGGGTTAGGAGGAACAGCAGCAGACGATGAGTGATGCATAGATGAAGTGAGGCTGTATGTTGTTATTATTTGTGACCTACTTACTGTAATGAAAATGTTGCTTTTACTGTAGTATTTTTATGACCTACTAAAGCATTAATAATGTTGAGGAACTTTCACAATGCCATGAATGAAGCAGAATTGAAAGAGAATCCACGTAAAAAAACGAAAACAGTATGTATTTGGGGAAAAATAAACAACGCTTCGGCCCAACTAGGGCTCACATGTTGTTTATTTATCCCCAAATATACTGTTTTTGTTTTTTACATGGATAATCTTTCAAATTAATATTGTTGATTTTAAGTTGCATAACTCCCCAGATAGGAAGACTTTCCCAGAGTCCAGGAACGTAACCCCCAATATTACTACTTTTTCTTATGGGAAAATTATGTTTAAATAACGCGTTTTTAACTAACGCGACCTCTCCAGGATCCTAACCCTCACGTTATTTGAGAGGTTACTGTATATAAATATATATATATATATATATATATATATATATATATGGAGCCTCTGTGGTACGGTGATAAAGTGTGCATTTCATACACTGAAAAACGAGGGTTTGAGCCTCACCAGGGTAATAAACTTTGGGAGCGTTCTTCTGCCCACGTACTGCTTTGGCGGACATCAGGGGTGCTATGGTTGAACCAGTGTCGCATACAATAAAGTATGCTTGCACCCAGTCGGCTTGCATGGGCCGATTACACTTGGTTCACAGACAACACACACATCCAAAGCCACTCCAACACAACAATTACACTTACAGTCACTTCTCACCCTACATACAGTCTCTACTAGACAGCCTAAGCCACTTGGTAGAGATATATTGGCTGTATCGTCCCCACTTCGGTATGGATAGGCCGGTCCTGCAGTGAACACTCAAACGGCTGATGATGATGATCTATCTATCTATTTATTGCCAGACGCCTCAATCCCGTTCGGGGTGGCCACAAACAAATCGCCTCCACGTCGCCCTGTCCCCCGCCATTTCACTGCCCCGCTCCCAACTCACAACCCCATCTCTCACATACCTCTCCACCCCATCCCTCCATCTCATCCTCGGCCTCCCCCTCCCTCTTCCCCCCTCCACCTCATTCACATACACTCTCTTCATCAGTCTTTCACCCTCCATCCTCTCCACATGGCCAAACCACCTCAGTGTATTCTTCCTATCACATCCATATCCACACCACAATGCTCCTTTATATCCTCATTTGTCAGCCTGTCTCTCCATGTGACTCCAGAGGCTCCTCTTAAATAACTCATTTCCACTGCTGTCACTCTTGACCTGTGTCCTTCCAGCAACGTCCAAGTTTCACTTCCATACGTTAGAGTTGGTATCACAATACTGTCATGTAGTAACTTTATCACTTCCATGCTCACTTCCCTGCTTCTTATCACTGCTTTCAAGGAACCTGCAACCTTTCTTCCCTGCTGTACCCTTTCAAGCACTTCACCCTCCAAACCTCCATCCTTACTCATCACACTACCCAAGTACTTAAAGGTACTCACATTATCCAATTCCTCACTATCCAACCTCGCTGTATAAATGCATATATATATATATATATATATATATATATATATATATATATATATATATATATATATATATATATATATATATATATATATATATATATATATATATATATATATATATATTATATATATACATAAATATATATATATATATATATATATATATATAAAAGTATACTGTACACAACTATAATATGACAGTTCAAAAAGCATAAGCAAGGTTGTACAGAACTACAATGGCTTCCAGTACATGCATATTATCACAGTGGTAAGTATGAATCATATGAGTCTAGGCCAGGTGCGTACAACTGCAGTCAATATTTCAGCCTTATCATTCCTTCATAACTAACCTTGCTGTTGTCCACCACCATGTGCTGCCCACAGTAGGTCTGGCCTGCCTTCACCAGCATGTTACAATTGCGTTTCTTCCGTGCCACATAGAATTGGCACGTCCGATTGTGCTCCATCTTTTACACATACCTCTTTCCTGTGCAATAACCAGAAATTTATGTTTAAACACATTTCATGACCTTACAGGTCACAGTACTTTCCAGTAACATAGTAATAATATGAAATGTATTTTAACATCATGCTCAGGTATTAATGCAGCTCACTGCTCAGTAATGACCTCATTATGCTACAGCATACAGTACAGTAATCTTACATTTAACATGCTTTCATTAAACATATTTTTCACTGTTAAGCTGTTCTTGAATACAGGAGCACTTTTCAAATAATACATCATTTTGTCCAAAATTAATGGTCAGGATGTGCAGTCAACGGTTATGGTTGGTACTACTCACACAAGCATTTATCTTACTACAATATACAGTAAAAACTCGATTAACCGGAATGCATGGGGATTTTTCCATTACGGATATGGAATTTTCTGGATAACAGAACGTTACTCTTAGAATTTTCTGGGAGATCAAACAAATGAAAGGGGACCAAACTTGGGACTTCATTATATAAAGTACATAATTCAGTATTAGATACAGTTCAGATAAGACACAGTACAGGTACACTACAGTACACAAAAGACAACAAGAGAAATTATACAGGACTGAACACAAACCAGCAAACATTACCAAAAATTATTTGAAGAAAAATTTAGCATAGGTTACAGGCCAAAATAATTTTTGAAAACTTAGCTGCATACATTACTTTATCCTGTACTGTACAGAACTAATCAAGAATTATAGGGGGATCATCAGGATCATGAGATGAGGATTCAGACAGTGGAGAAGAAGTGGACGGAACAAGGCCAGGAGCTGAAGAAGTGGGAGGAACTGGGTCAGGAGCTGAAGAAGTGAAAGGAATAGGATCAGGAGATGAAGAAGTAGAAGGTACAGGGTCAGAAGCTGACCGGTATCCGGAATATTTTCGACCCCATGCCGGATCGAATTTGTGTTCTGGTTATACAGATGTGCCGATGCATCGGATGCCGATTAATCCAGTTTTACTGTATCACTAATTTTTTTAACCCTTGCCAAACTGCAGACCTCATATGAGGCACAAGGAAGTTCTGCACAGGGCATGCTGCAAGCCTCATATGAGGTACAATTTGCAACAACTATGAAACAATGACTTAGGGAAGGTAAACTTCCTTAACAAGAATCACCCTGGCAGGGGATGAACTGCTTCTTGACCTTAAAAAATTTAATATACAGTATACAGATAGGCTAGACCTAGTCACAACATCAAATATACTTATATGCAGCCATTCGTGACTTAACACTGAGTGATATTTTGTTTTTAGAAACCATCATCTTAAGCATGTTACATGTTGCCCCCACTATATGCAATATAATTGTACAGAACAAAACTTGTCAGCTTGAAGTCAATCCTCACAGAAAACGGATGCATTTATTTGTTTTGTTGAGCAGCAAAACAGCAAAGACTTAACAGTTAGTTATTCATTAATCTGCAGAAACTAAATACATCCCTATTAGCATTGGCACAGGATATACAGTATCTCTTTTTCCTTAGTGCTGCTACCATTGAAATGTGAACTTGTGTCAAATATAGCTATACAATATGTAACTTTTGCCATATGACTATATAAGGAAATATGCAGACACATTTGTTGTTATATAGGCCTATCATTTGACAAGATCTGGGACATCACTGGCCATGAAGATGACTTACAACATTTATGTTTGGAGCCTCCCAAGTTTATGAGCTCATGAACTGACTGATGAAGATTCTGCTAAAAAGGATGAATACAGACGGCAATAAAGACAAAGGCATCAACTCTCAGCAAAGGCAGAAGCTGTCATCCAAAGGGACAACTGATACTGATGATTACTGCCTTGAATTTGAAATTGTCAACCTATTAGGAAACAATGCAAGAAAGAAACTGCCTCTCCACATTAGCATCCAGGTGACAAAAGTATGAATTTATCTGTGGTCCCAAAGCCAACAATTTTTCAGGTATTGTGATTTACCCCTAAAGAACATTCTGAACTGTTCTTTGATGACGAATTCTATGAGTATCTACAGAGTTTAACTCTCATCTTATATGTCAGGACCAACTGCCTAGCCCCGGGCTCCTACGCTCCTCATGGGGCAATGTAGGATTGGATGATGGATGGATGGATGGATCTACAGAGTTCAACAAACCACAAGTACCAGTTATTCCACATCTCCAAACAAACCTGTTATTAATATAGCAAAAGAAGAGTCAAGATATTTTGTATGGATTTCAATTTTTTGAATGTAAAATCCTTTGCCTAACATGGCTTCACACTGATATCTTGGCCAGGATCTTTTTAATTTAGTAATCTTCGATTCTGTGTGCAGGGACAGATATAACATTACTGTGCAGTATAATGAAATGTGAATTTGTATTATTATTATTATTATTATTATTTTTTTTTTTTACACCGTGTCCCCTTTTGTTAATAATGGCTAAGACGTTGCCCCTGGGTAGAGGACTCAGGTTTTGAAGCATGTTGCACTTTATGACCAGATGCCCTTCCTGATGTCTACCAATGACCCTTGGGTGGACTCGAATCTCCGATCCTTCAGTCACAGCACTCGAACCCTCTAAGCCAAGGCTGCTACAATATAAGATGTTCAAATATCTGGCTAAAAACACATACTAAAATGTGTGCTCCATATAGCCAGTGTTATTTAGATACTATCTATCTTTCTATCTATCTATCTATAACTTTTCCGGACAACCACAATGCCCACGGAATTGACTGTGCTGATAATATACTGTATATACTAGATGCAATAAAACAAAGTACTGTACAGGTACTTGCATAGCAATGATCAATTGTATTCACATTCACCTAAAGTTGCCTTATGGCAATATATCTTTAAAATTTATGTTAAACCATACAGCTCATAAAACTCACTTACTATGACCATAAGAGTTAATACACAAAAAACAATAAGAGTGTAAGACTTAACTTCCATATTAGTTTAGGAGATTATGGGTTAATGAATTAAATGTGATTCTTGTTTTTTAAATAAATGTACTGAACTGAAATTGAAAAGGGCATGACTTGAATGGCATTGGAACTGATAAAGTTTTATTTTGTCTGAACTGGACTGATTTTTTTTTTTTTTTTTTTTTTTTGTCAGAATTGGATTTGAATGGAACTGAAAAACGAAGTGACCCCATCCATGTCTGATTGTTCTGGGGTTATGTCAGGTGGCTGTACTGTACAGGATTATCATGTGACTTTAGACGACCCTCAAGTACATATCCAATCATAATTATATGAGTACACTTACAGCAGCACAATACCTGCAACAGAATTCAGATAATAAATCAATAATACGTGGGTTATGTGGTCGTTAAGGCAGATGGCTATAGAGGGTTATTCCCAGACACACAAGAATACTAGATTTGGTTAATTAAAGAGTTTGGTGCAAAAAATACACAACAGGCACACTTTCTTGGGGGTTAACTGGGCATTTCTTTATGTCTAACAGTTTTTAAAGTTGAAAAAATTCATTTTTTTTTAATTAAAAATTTATAAATGGGAACACTGTCTTGGATGATTAATTTGGGGGCAAAAAAGTAGCAATTCAGATAAGTGAAAATTTAGATATTGGTCATTCAGATACTGGGGGATGCCTGTTGCCATATACACACTGCAACATTCCCACCATATGGCACAAGGAACAATCATCACTCTACTCAAATCACATAAAAACCCCTCACACCCTACTTCATACAGACACAGAACATTACTTGGCACACCATTCATGATAACTGAGTGCCTAATTCTTAACGTTACACTAAATACTTCCCTTACTCCCTCTCCCTCATAGCATGGTTTTAGAGCATTACCACTAACACCTTACTAACCAACCTCATACAACACACACCCAAAAACATCAACTTCATGAGACCTGCACAAAATGTATTTCTTACAACAAGAGGCATTAGTAAAGTCTGTTCCTTCCCCCACTGGAAATTAATCACCAAAATCTACAACATACACATGGAGAAAAATATTTGCTTGCCAAATACCTATCAGGCAACAAGCATATGTTACATTCTAGGGAAAGTCATCAAGAGCATAAAACTTCCTTGATGGGGGTCCCCAGGGCTCTGTTCTCTCTCCTACACTCTTCAGCCAATACATGCATGATATTCCTACACCACAAATTCCACAAACATTATCCCACATGCCCATGATATGAACATAACTATATGTCACATTGCAGACACAGCCTGCTCACTTCAAAAAGATTACCTCAGTACATTTCACACGAGGGTCAAAGACAAGAGGCTGACAACTTCTCAGGCCAAATCCACCACCACATTCATCAACAGAGACAATTATGAGCATATACACTCCCCTAACATCTCACTTGATGTATATACTTGTGCCATGTACTCACTCCACTAAAATCCTTGGAGTGATGTGACACTTGACACACCTTCAAGGACCACATGCAAGATATATCAAGGTGATGCACCTCCAGATTGAATGCACTTAGGGCACTTACAGGGAGAGACTTTGGGCAACAAAAACAAACACTCTCTACTTAAGTTTGCAAACAAAATATCAACTCTCTGAAGTCCTATGCTTCTTTGGCATGGGCTCCCATCCTATCTAACACCCACTACAGCATCTTGCAGACATACAAAACAACACTATGTGTCATCACTGGCTGCACTAATACAACTCCCACAGCTCATTTATAGTCTGAAACTAAAGTTCTCCCTGTTAGAAAATATCTTGATATGAATGGCACAGAATTACATGTGGCAACTTGTGATAACACACAAAACCCAGAGTCATACAACAGAATTAGGCTGGGCACATAAAACCAACACCACACAAATATTACCAACAGCATCTCACCTCTGGACATTACTACATTAACAATGAAGAAACATCTACATACTCACTTCACATCCAAGGCAATACAATACCTCAATCAAACACTACACAAGTACTACAAGCCCCTCCACCCCTTCTGATGTCCATCTATCAAAAGTATCCTTAAAATGGAGCTGAGTTCATTTTGTTACGCTTAGATCATGCCATCACTCAGTCCTCCAAAGCTATAAGCTTAAGTCTGGGTTGGAGGAAATTGCAGACAGCACCTGCTCTGCAGATAGAACAGGCCCACACATAACACACACAATGGAGCACTGCACAGCAAATGCTCCACTAAGACACAGACACATCACAGGTGTAGGGAAGCTATGTGAAAACCTCACAGGGGCAGTTGCTTATCTACTGTACAATCAATGGGTCTGCTTAAATAGGCAGACTGGGGTTAAGTAACAACAACAACAATGTACACTGTACAGGGAACCAGCACCTCCTTGCAGTAGATGGTGCCTTGCCAAAGCCAGACCAGTGTCCTTCCCACAGTGAAGAGCAGGTAAATATGAGGATGTTTGGCTCTGGTGGCTCAATTGGTAGAGAGGTGGTCTGCGGTCCTACCGGACCCAGGTTCAAATCCTGCTGAGGCAGGGAACAGTTTAAGGATTTGAATTTCATAAAAGCAGACTCTACCGATCTACCAGAAGACCTGCCGACATGTCATAAAAATACCCCCGCTAATACCAATACACCAGTCCTGTAAGAGACAACCCTAGCATGTGTTCAATATAGATGGTGGGTGTCAGTGCCAAAGTGGTGACATGCAGTGGTGTATGGTATGCAGGAAGGCTACTAGGCCTTGTGAGCAGGCTGTGAAACCTATGGCCAGAGTCAGACACATAAAAAAAAAAAAAAAAATGGATGCTGAAACTGCTCCACCCAAGGTAACAGTGCCACTATGTGTAGGTGCCTATTCTGTGCCCAACAAACAAGGTATAAGATATGTACCATATGTCAAATAAGTGGAGTTTCTGCACAATGGTGAAATAAATAAATCTCTATGTATCTACGGCCAGATGCCCTCCATAAGGGTTGGCAACAGAGAAATTGCCTCCATGTCACCCTGTCTTATGCTATTTGGCAGCCCTTCCCGCAAATCACACCTCTCTCATATATCTCTCCACTCCATTCATCCATCTCATACTTGGTCTCCCTCTCCACCATCTCACTCACATAGACTCCTCTAGTCATTCTCTCAGTCTCCATTCTCTCTACAAGGCCAAATCATCTCAGGGCATTTCTCTTAACGTTTTCAATTGCATCAACATCTATACCACATTTCTTTACAGCCTCATTTGTCTGTCTGTCTGTCTCTCTCACTGTATAGTGGCCTTGTATCTAGTACCATAATTAGATCAGACAACACTACCATACTGGAATAATCCCGTACTGAACAAATAATGAACCTTAAAGGGAGACTACTAGATCAGACACGACTCTAACTTAAGTCACAAGAATTCCTAGAATTCTGTAACAATGGTGGGCAAACACACAAAACAGCAACCTGGCATGAATAATTAGGGCAGCAAGTGGAAAATATAAAACTTCAATATGCTATTACAGTGTCAGCATGCCAACAAACACAAGAGACTGACACTTGGTAACATCAACTCTCCCAGCCAATGCATGGTCTCACTGGATGACATATCTCCCATGCCTTTGCTCCTCCCAGCTGTCCTTTCAGTATGTGGGAGAAAATAAATGCCATTTCCAGGATATGTCCTGGGATTGCTGCTGCCCCTGATCTGGTGCTCGTTCGCCATCTCCCTAATCCACACTTGGAACATCTTTCTGTCTAGAACTGGAGCTGGCATGACAGTGTATACCCTGCTTCTGAGAAAGGCACCACCCTTCTGCTGTTCCCTAAACCCACAAAGGACCCATCCAACCCTGGTTTATACAGGCCCATCTGTCTCCTCTCTAACATCGGCAAAACTCATGGAGAAGTTCATGGGGTCCAGACTCTCATGATGTCTGGAATCAGGGAGGTGTCATACCAGCCAGAGAGGCTTCAATTCCAGTCAGGATACATTAGATCTTTTACTGCAGCTAAACCACCATATCTATTACACACACCATTGTAAACAAGTGATTATAACCGTCTTCCTGGATATCATGAGTGCCTCTGATAATGTTTCCCACCAAAGCATCCTCCTGCAGCTGAAACACAATAGCACTGTCGGGTCTTCTTTGTCTTGGGTCCACAGTTTCCTCAGGCTGTACCTTTCACATTCAGGTATGGTGTGCCACTTCCCTTCCCATGTCCATCAAGTAGGGAGTCCCTCAGGGGGCAGTGATCAGCCTTCTCCTCTTAAACATTGCCTTATCTGGCCTCCCTAAAGATCAATAATGTCGCACACTGATCTATGCAGATGACCTTGCTGTAACTGACACTGCTGACTCCATGAAGCATGCCCAACATTCCCTCGTATGGGCAGCCAACTCCCTCCAGTCCTGGCTCAGGGACAGGGGTCTCTCCGTCAGACCCAATTACAGTACGATCATGATCCATACATTTGTGCAAATCCCTAGTGATTCGCCTACACTTAGCTGCCATTCCCATCAAGCTGCACCTTACCTACCTCAGCATGCGGACTGATGGTCCTGTCCCTATGTGGAAGTCATGCATTGATCATTTATGCCTCTCCGGTCCCAAAAGTGTGGATATCATGTGTCGCTTGGCTGGCGTGACATGGGGGGGGGGTGCCAACTGTGATGTCCTTCTCCATTACTACATACTGCCATATTCAGCTTCGTTACCTACCGGAGTGCACTGTGTGGGTCAGCATCACTTACAGCACTCAGTAAACTGGATGTGATACAAAGTACAGGTCTCCGTATCACCACCACAGCAATGTGTTCCTCATCATACAACCTTCCTGCATGCTGAAAGGGGCCTGCTGCCCCTCCAGAACATATACCATCAGCTGGACTGCCTCACACTGTGCAGAATTATGTCACTCTCTGTACCTCACCCTCTTCCCAGCTTTATCTATCCCTGGGTATCTTCTTCTCCCAGCCTCACTGGCATCTCTAGTCCCAAGCCTCTTCCTTTGTCTGATCTTTATGTTATTTCCAACACTTCTCCCTACCCTCTCCTCAACTCCCTTAGTCACCCTTGTTCTGCCCTGGGCTGATCTGTTTCCTCATATCTCCTCCAACCTTCCTCCACCATATGCCAGGTCCCAAAACTTTCATCTGGCACTGCACATCTTCAACAAAATGGCAGCCACACTTCCAGGTCTACACAGATGGATCTCATGTTGACTCCCTTCCCTCTATCTCAGCTGCCATCTACTACCAAGCTTTGACTACATTAATCCCTTGATGATCATGCACTTGGTTATAACAGTTTTTGTAATCCCTTGATGATCATGCACTTGGTTATAACAGTTTTTGTTATCACTACCAGAGGAAACTCTGCACTCCTGCCTTATTGTACATTTTTTTGGTTAAAAAACTTCAGTAAAATGCACCTGAGTTGGTTTCCGCAGACAAAGATGGTGCAAAACCTGTGGTTTTTGATGGCTTTGAGGGATTCAAAGATGAGGCCCTACTCAAGGAGTTAGTCCCAGGTGGTGGAGACCACTAACTCTCCACTCCTTAGCATAAGAACCCCTCACCTCAAGCCCATCTCAGGTCTCTATATGGTGTTTTTTCCTTAATGTGCCAATTTCATCATTTTCTATTATTTTAAAAATGCCCATGTGTGTTTCTGGTACTTACCATAGCAGTAGGTATGTATTTTGTGGGTCTAAATTGCTGTAAAAGGGGAAACTTTGGGTTTACAAGTGGGGTGCCCAGTATCAATTAGGATAAAGCCCATAGGTTCTGTGCTTTCGTTATCGTGCAATTTCAGTATCATGGGCTAAGTGTGGTACTGATTATGCGCAATAACCAAGGGATCACTGTATGTCAGATATGGCGGGTGAACCCTCTTCACTTACATATCTCCTGTGAACTACACTCAATCCTCGTAAACCATGGCAATCTGGGTCTGGACCACTCCTGCGGTTTACAAAATCCGCGGTTTATAAATAATAACTCTCATGTGGATAATTAAACCTTTAACCGCGGACACTGTTTTGCCCCGACTGGCCTCTCCCGCAGGGGTTCCAGCCAAATGTAAACAAACTTTTAAACCTTAATAACTCTCCACAGAATAAAGCTAGAGCAAAAAATAAGGTACCATTAGAAAATACTAACCTTCAGCTTTGCAGTGATGTACGTTCCATGACTTTGTGGACTTTCACTGGACGGGCAGTGCCGTTAGAAGTGAGCGATGTAAAATCACTATTTTTCGACCCACACCAGTACCAAATACCAACCACTCTCTGATAATAGTACTATAAACATATATGAACACTGCACATACGATAAACACCCACTCTGTGTTCACTGAGGTAGGTAAAAGGCACTGTAATTGCCCGCACGTCACAGCGGCATCACACGCTCACTGACGTTTGGTTAGCAGCGGTTTTCATTATTTCTAACTTCTATTACTATTTTACATATAATCTGGGCAATATACATTATATTTACACTGCACTTATTACTATATTACGTCACTGTCGCATCACAGAATTACAGCAGTGCCGCAGATTTTCTTATTACCATATCACTTATATACTGGCCATATTTGCATAATTTTCTAGGTAAAATATCTCTTATTACTATATTATACAATCATTGGTAAAGCACGTCACTGTCGCATCACAGAATTACAGCAGTGCCGCAGATTTTCCTATTACCATATCACTTATATACTGGCCATATTTACATAATTTTCTCGGTAAAATATCTCTTATTACTATATTATACAAATATTGATAAAGCATGTCACTGTTGCATCACAGAATCACAGCAGTGCCGCTGATTTTCTTATTACCATATCACTTATTTTACTGGTCAATATTTACCTTGTTTTCTAGGCAAAATATACCTTATTACTACATTATCCCTTTTACAATTATTGGTAAAGCACATCACTGTCGCATCACTGTATATCACTGTCACTGTCAGTATTTACTCAGAGTGGTACTCGGCAAAGCACGGAGTCACACAGAGAGTGACTTGGCATTCCTGGCACTGGTGTGTGCTCATTTTTCTCGCCCGAGGCCTCCGTTTGGTGTTATGACACACTCTGCAGCGGCCCTGTGACAACCTGCCACCTGCGATAAGAGGCAGTTTCACAAGCTGGTGCCGGCTCATGTAACTGCGGCATTCAAGACGGTCAGGTTGTATGTCAGAGTGTCGCCTCGGGACCAATGCCGTCACCTGACCAAATCTTGCAAGCAGCTGCTGCACGACAGTCTTGGAGAACTATCTCAGGGATGGTTGCCTTATGCGCCCGACTTGTGTCTTGTAGAGGAGGAAGGCGTTGAGCATGCACATATCGAGCATGTGAAGGCAAGCCTTCCTGTACCATCGGGTGTTTCTCCTGAGACAGTCTATCTCGCCAATCATCATGTCCGACTTATCAACAAGTCTCATGTTTATATTATAGTCAATGACGGCATCTGGCTTCATGATTGGCTCTCCCGCCATGTAGCTGACCTTCCCAGTTCTCTGCAATTCCCCCTTGTGGATGATGCTGAGTGTATTCACGACCTTCTTGTCGTGCCACCTGATCGCCAGAAGCTTGTCAGACTTCTTCAGGTGCACATCTCCCTTGGATGAGGATGCTTCAGGGAAACTTGGCCACTCTTTCCTGTGGCTCCGTACAGTGCCAACAGTGCCAATGCCGTGTTCAGCCAGGTATTTGGCGAGTTTCGGTGCTGTGTAGTAATTGTCCGTGTACAGCACATGATTCCCACCAAAATACCTCTCCATCAGCAATTTTACTACGGAGCTAGAGAAGCCAAGGGGGTCGTTCCTGTCCACGTCCATTGTGCTTGCTGAGTAGATAATGAAATCAAGGATATACCCCGTCTCACAATCACACAGCACAAAGAACTTTATCCCAAAGCAGTGGCGTTTGCTGGGGATGTACTGCATGAATTTGAGACGTCCTCTGAACAATACCAGGGATTCATCTATGACGACTTTTTGCATAGGACGGAAAAATCGCATAAATCGATCCCTAATCTTATTGAGGAAATCGCTCACTTTCCACAAAGGGTCAGTTTGGGACGGGTTTTCATTGTCAGCGAAGTGCAGGTATCCTAGCAGCTGTCGGAACCGATCTCGTGACATGTACTTGCCGAATGTTGGGATTGAAGTGATGTCATCAACCAACCAGTACTCCTCCAACTCATGTCTCTTGATATGGGGCATCAAGAACATGAGAGCAAAGAACACATACAGCTCTCTGACCCCTACAGGTAACCACGACACTTGCTTTGGTGAGCCAATAGGTCCCAGCCCTTCTGTTGCACACTGAGCTGCATACCTATTGGTCTCATCGCTGACAAATTGCACGATTTCGTCATCCATGAAGGCCAGGAAGTAGTCCACAAAGTCATCTCCTTCGCTGCATGGGAAGGCAGGCTGTATTCCGGCGTTTGCCATGTCAAACGGCGGACTGTGTGGCTGAAAATCAGCACCGTCAGACCACACAAATGCATCCACTTTCCCGGTGCGTGGTTCAGTGGCAGTGGCAGGTCGCATTGCACTCTTTTTTTGAGGTGGAGGCAATGGGTGAGGCAGGAGGTGAGCGGGAGGGGGGTGAGCGGGAGGGGGGTGAGTGGGGGGGGTGAGTGGGGGGGGGTGAGTGGGGTGGTGGTGAGGGGGAGGGAGCTGGGCGGGGGGCAGGCAGGTGGGTTACTGACCTGGTGTGTGGTGAAACCTGACCTCCCTTTCTTCCCCACTTATCACCCCGCTTTGCCCTCTGGCTGCCACGCATCCCCTTTGTTCTAGACTGGCCTGCCCTGCTTACCCTGCCTGCCCGGCCTGCCTTCCCTCGCTGTGCAGGCTCTGGGAATTCATATTCCTCAGATGATGTTGACTGAGGAGAGGGCACGGCAGAAGATGAAGATGATGTGAGGGTAATTGGGCTAGGGGAACGGGAAAGTGGTGGGAAATGCTTGCTAGGGCCGGGTGTAGGAGACGTAATTTTCCGCTTCACTCCCTTCCCACGTGCTACACCCATTTTCCCCATGGGTGCCTTCCCTTTTCCAGAGTAAGTTGTGGGCAGTGGGGGGGGGGAGACAACATGTTCAATTTCATCACTGTCACTGCCCAATTGTTCAAACATAAACAGTTCCCCAGCAATAAGTGCATAATCATCACTACTTGCGGTAAGTGTATCACTCTCACTGCCACAATCCATAGTTGCACTTACAGTTTTATCCAGCTCTGTCCTAATTTCTGGGGTGCTCAACCCCTTCTGCCTCGCCGTCGGGAGTTCCTTCTTCGGTGTAGAGGTCGAAGGCACACTAGCACTAGGAATTTCTGAGGAGGAAGCGAGTGATGATGACTCGGGACGGAGCGCCATTGTCACGCACAAAGCTGGACAGATACTGACTGATGCGTGTCTGGGCAGGGGTGGGGGGGGGCCCCCGGGAGGTGGGAGGGCTGGTGTGACAGAACTCGACAGCTACTCTTGCGTGAAACAATTTGCGCACAGAAAAAACGCGCGGTGTTCAAAATATTAACAAGCATTCCAGAATGACACCCGCAGTTTGGTCCAGTCTTTTCAATGTCATTCTGGAATGACACCCGCGGTTAAATGATTAATTAGGGTCTGGACTTTGGCCAACCACCCCCTAAAGCACCCTACCTACACCTATCTAGGCACCATCAAACACAAACATACAAATTTAGGAATATTCAGGGCATGTATTTAATAGAAATATGCAATGTTAAGGGATCTCACCTTAATCCTATGATGATATTGCTTAACCCTTACACCGCGGGCATGTTTCCCAATGTTTTGCGTCTCCAGCGGGGTTATTCAAGCTCCAACAGACTCTCAAAAAATATTTGCCAAAAATCAGTTATTAGTTCTAGAATATTAAAATTATATATGCATATGGCACATACCTTCAGCTTTCTCCTGGGATGTTTGTTGAGCCTTCGTCGATTACCATAGGATTTGTGGAGACCTCTGAAGTTGGGTAGCGAAGTCTCCACTTTACACTTCCCGACAACTCGTAATATGATTACCACAGCCAGATATTAACACTATAAACACTACTCTATGATTATCATGTAGTTTGGGATCCATACTCCAAATAAAAACCACTGTGAAAGCAATGAAAATTACGAGCGCGTATGACCTTCCCACTTGCGCTAGTTCACTGTTGGTATTCTGTCATTTATTATTCATAAAACCCCTCACACTTTATATTTCTATTACTATATAACACTTATATATATCTACAGTCTTTATCCATAAGTTTCCTTCAGTAGTATTAGTTTATTGTCACTGTAGGGATTCAATTTCTTTCAGTAAAATACGTACCATTCACTTTCTCGTCCTGTATACTAGCACTGAGAGTGAATGTCACTTTCACCTTCACTCTCATAACTCATAGTATTCAGACATGCTAGAGTGAAACTTTCACTTTCATTACTCCTAGGGTATATACTCGTATTCTTATAATACTACTCATTTACATTTCTATTTACGTTCTCTATTATATTTACGTTATTTACATTTCTATTTTATTTACACTGTATTATGCACTGTCACTTGAAGTAACTTATAAAACTATTTTCCACTGTTCACGTATATTTACATTCATTACTTTCACTTGCTGTTTACACATTATTTACAATTCCACTTGCACTGTTTTACTCAATAGAAAGATCGTAGTCACTCTTTTATCAATTGTCAGCCCTTTACCTCTTTCCACACGAGGTTTAGTAGGGGGTAAAGGTCACATGGCCCTTTGCATGGGGGTGAGAAGTCCCTGAAGTTAGCAAGAGCAAACAGACGTACCTCCACATTGGAAGATGAGAGTGAACTGATAAGGGTGGGCCGGGGTGGTGGCCTACCTAGGGAAATGCATTACTGCCAACGTTAGCCTCTTGACAGCAGCTAATATATAGCAGTGAAATGATTGGCAGGAAATCTAGACAATACATTATAAATTAGGTAGTTCCAGGTGAATGTAAATATCACTTAGGCTTCTCCCTTCCCTCCTTATATGTATATTTATTACGAAAATAGTTTATACGGCATATTTCAAGGGGAAATAAACAGCGAAAATTAGCGAACGAGTGCACGTGAGGTGTTGTCAGGTGATAATTAGCCAATTCCAGGTGTATGGCACTCTCACTTACCTTATTTCTTTCTTGTATATATTATTTGGTATAAGAATAGGGCATAGGGCTTATTTCAATGGACGAAATCAGTGAAAAATTCCAGGGAAGATTTACTTAGCGTAGCACGGCCGGGCAGGCGAGAGGATAGGGTAATGGAGGGGGGGTAGGGAGGGGAGTCAAGAACGGGGAGAAATGGCTAAATTGTCAACAATGGATGGAAGTACAGATGAGATTAGGAGTGCTGACTAGTGTTGGACATTGGCAGTACTGATAGATGATACAGGCCACCACTTGCAAGCCCGGGTGAATTCAAAATAACACAGAATCACAAAAGCGACGCCCCGCAGTATGATCCCTTGCTCCCAAGCGTCACAAAAGTGATGCCCCGCGGTTAAGGGGTTAAGTGAATGAAGTGGGGTGGTGTTGGGAAGAACTTAGCACCTCTCAGCATGAGGTGGGGGTGCTCCCTCATGCTGTTCTCCCTTCTCCAGCTCCTCAGCCTCCCTCAGGAAGCCCTCAAAGTCTGCCTCAGAGATGACTGATGCTTGATGATGGTTGTTGGGTCATGGTTATCAAACTGAATGCCGTGGTTTATGATTCTCTTCGGAAAAGGCCCACTTCGGTGCCTAGATCCGTGATTTTCGTGACTCAACAGCGGTTTAAGGGTGCTGGCAGTCTGACAGCCACTTTGCCGCGGTTTACGAATCCGTGGTTTATAAACACGCGGTTTACGAGGATTGAGTGTACAAGCCATCTACCAAACCCTCTCTTTCTTACAGCCCCATCTTCAACCACATAAAGTTGTCCTTTTCACAGATTCACAGACAGTCAGTCCACTGTCTCCCTCATTCTTTCCCACACGCCAACCACAGAAACACTTCTGGCATATACCACCCAATTCCCTCTCTTGTCCTTCCTTTGTGATGTGCCTCCAGTGGGTACCTGCACTCTCTGGAGTCAAATGCAATGAAATCACAAATGCAATAGCAAAGGTGGCACTCACCTCAGCAGTTTTAGACCCACACCCACTAGCAATGAGCACCCAATGGAGTTTAATCCACCAAACAGGCTGCACTCAGTGGGACTTCTCTTTCAGCCTCGTACCACCGACAATTACTCTCGGGCACTATCAGACAGACTCCGCCCCTCACACTTGGGCCCAGTCAACAGACAGAGCTACTGATGTTCTCGACTCGGCATTGGACACATACCAGTACCTCTGCATTCTCACTTATATTGACTAAGACTCTCCCCTGACCTCCACTGCCCTTGGTGCCTGACTACTTATGAGACTAATGCTTGTGTCCATCCATAAAAAATGACTCTTCAGACCAGACTCCTGACTGCGGGAAGCACCTCTTTCACACTCCTGACTCTAATGTCTAGACAAGGACTTGACCCCCCAGGCCACTACCAGATGACTGACTGTCTTACATCTACAAAGTTTCTTACTTCTTAAGATATACAAGTGGTGGATGGTGAGGTGGCCCTGGAGATGGTGGTGGGTGGAGGAGTAGCACGGGCGGTGGTGGGGGGTGGTGAAGTGGCTTGTGAAGTGGCAGGAAATGGTGAGGTGGGATGAGAGGTTGTGCGGGGTGGTGAGGATGTGAATGCGATGGGATGATGTGGCGAGGCGATGCAGCTGAGTGCACCTGCACTCCAGGCTTCCCTTCCTCCCCCTCCTCTCCCTCAGGGAGGAGCCGCTTCACTACCATCCATCTCCTCTTCGTTGGTGGTGGTGGCTTCTCATCACTCTCCAAGGAGATGTCATTGTCATCCTCCTCAGCAGTGAGAGAGTGATACCACTCATCACCACTCTCCTCACTACTCCCCACCTCCAGGTCAGACCCAATTCGGTCCTCGTCGCTCTCCCCCCACAGGGAAACAGCTTCGACCTGATCTTGGGGCAGACAAGTGACCTACGGGGCTGGAGAGGGCAGCGCTGGGTGGGGGTAGGGGCCGAGAGAGAGGTGGAACTCGGACATCCACTCATCACAAAAGTGCACAGTGTACTGACGTGTGGGGTGTATGGGAGTCAAGGGTAGGTCAGTCTGAAGACGTTCAGAATGTTTGTTCACTTCCAAAAAATTTTTACCATTTTTTTGTTGGCCAAATGGTGGGGCATAATAAATGAACAATACCAATTTCACACTAACCTATCCCATAATTTCACCTTTTTGCAGCCTATTTCACAGCTCTGTCATAGCACTTCTTCATGACTAGTACAGTACAAGGTCTGTTAAGAAAGTACCGGGTATCTGACCTCATATTCTTTCTCACCAACCAGTTGGAGGATAGAGGTGGGGTTTTGTGTAGTGCAGTGCACAACCTTCATGAGCATGCGTGAATAACCCCTTACGGGTGGACAACTTATCTTGTATACAACCACATGGGATGGCATATTTTCGGAAAAATAAAGTACAGTATCAGGGAATAAGCCTACAGTAGGGGACAGCATTGCCATATGACCCAATTTAACCAATGAATTATGATAAAAAATGGCCAAACGTCACATAACAGCGCCTGCCTTGTAAGGGTTAATACCAGCCACCATGAGTGACTCAGTGGCTGTCAGTCGGCCTGTGTTCATGGTCGTGCACCTGATACTTGTCGCGTTCCCATGCTCATAACGAGGACCAAAAAAGTCAAACAATGTTACTGCAACAAATTTTGCCAAAACTAGGTGATACTCAAGTTGAAACTATCAGAAAGATCCAGCAAGTTTGAGGGAATGAAGCCATGGGGTTAATGCAAATAAAGGAGTGGTACAAGCACTTAAAAAAAGGCCAATTGCCAGTCAAGCACAATTCATGCCCTGGGAGGCCACAAACAAGTAGGAGAGCTGAAAATGTGAGGAAAGTCTCCAATCTGATCATGGGAATCATCGGCTGACTGTTAGAGAAACTGTTAATGGAACTGGAATCAGCGATGGATCAACACGTGAAATTTTAATGGATGATTTGGGCATGAGAAGAGTTGCTGCCAAGTTTGTTCCAAAGCTCCTTTCATGTGAACAACAAGCTCTGTGGATGAAAGTTGTTCAAGGCACGTTGGACTGTGCAAGTTGTGATCCAGAATTTCTAAAGACTGTTATTACTGGAGATGAGACTTGGGTGTATGGATATGACCCAGAAACCAAAGCAAAGTCATCCCAGCAAAAGCATACAGGATTGCCTTGGCCAAAAAAAAGCACTATAGGTTTGCAGGAAAGTGAAATGCAGGTTGAGTTTTTTTTTTTTGAACTACTGTGGTGTTGTGCATCATGAATATCTGTCATCTCTGTGATACAGTTTGGAGGAAGAGACCAGACCTTTAGAAAGTTGCAAGTTGGTAACTGCACCATGACAATGCCCCTGCCCATTCCTCTCAACTGATCCAGAATTTTTTGGCCAAGCACAACATCCCACAGGTGTGGAAAGTTCCCTATTCACCAGACATGGCTCCACGTGACTTCTGGTTATTCACTAGGCTCTAAACTCCGCTGATGGGCTCTTGATATGACACGAAAGACAAGACCATGATGGATGTAGCAAAACACCTGCAGGAGATACTGAAAACCAACTTTGAAAAATGATTCACGCAGTGGAATGAATGTGTCACGGGGTTTTTATAATATCACGGTAATTTTTAAAAATAAATGCTTTAAATATTATTTAAATTGATAATAATATTCCATAATATTGAAGAGCAGAGACAATGATTGTCTTGCTACATCAAGCAACGATTACTTTATGCTGACTTGCTACGATTCTCTAAGAACGAGAATTTATAAACTTTCTCAACAGTACACAGCAGAGACTAATTACTCACAATTGCTGAATTACTGTACTGTTAGCCTCTGGAGAAAGTTACTTCACCCCTGACAATAAATAACTAATACTAATAATAATAATCAGGTCCTTGCTGATGCATTAACTCCTATGGCACAACGGATTTTAAGTTAATACAACAAGACTGGTCTAAGTACCACTTATGAATAGTAAAACGTTTATGTAAGCTAGGAGCTATATGGAAAATAAGCTTAATTTGGAGAAATGAAACAAGATTTTACTTTACATTGAGCTCAAGAAAAAGAACTGTTAAATTTATTGATTACAAAAATAAATTTAACGTTACATTTCAAATCAAATCAATGAGACGCACTCACTCACTCACACAGAAGCTAAATACTTACGCCTAGGAAAAAAACACCTTAACTAAACTCTTAAAACTACAAAATACACAAAGGAAATACCAGTCGATGAATGCTACGTATCACCCGAGGGGTGGGTGGGAGTACTGGGATTAACTGTACTAGTGGAGCTTAAGGTGCTAGCTGACCTCTCCAACTTCTTGAGCACAGAACCTTTCTCCGTCACAACAACATGCGACTGACCAAGTCGTGGGAAAGAAAAGCGGAGCACTAGGCCGCATTTTCTAACGGTCGAGTGAGCGAAACGCGCCCAAACCAATCGCTCATCGGAAGCGCTAATGTCTCACACAGAGACGATCACGTATGACAATGAAAAACTGATTTGACAAAGCTTCCGTCCGAATGAGCAGTTAACTGAACGATAAACAGTGGGTTTTCCACTAATAGCTCGTGGCTTCTCACAAAAGGGAAATGTCGCAAATTGATTCGTGACATTACGCCCTTACAAAGTTAAATTTTTTCCTCATGGGAAAAAATTTGTGGATATATATATATATATGTACATATCCTAAGTCATTCGCACAAGATTCACACTGTGGTGTGTGTGTGCTATCCTGCTACAGGAGAAAGTCGCAGTCACCAGTGAGCAAAAAAAACCTTGTATTTATGTTAATAGAAGCAAGCTTGAGGGAAAAACTCCGTGACGACGGTGAAAATCCTGTACTCAGGTCAAACTGAGCGAAAATTCGCTACATTTACACTGACAACTAATTGTTGTGTAGCGTGGTGTATGTAATACACGGTGTAGGTGTGACAGTTGTAGTGTAACTGTACCTACGTGTAAAATGACATAGTAAATAATAACATGGCGACGACGAAGGCAGAGGAGAAGAGGCGGCAGCGTGCGGCAGACGATCAGCTGGCCCGCACAGCAAAACTGCTACACCCATTGCTGAACCTGCAAAACCAATTGAAGTGGAGCATCAAAAGTGTCAATGAGACAAAATTTTATTATGTTACAATTACTCTCTCTGCCTAGCAATCAGTACATGCTACGAAAAGTACACTCGAGGTCGCCATTAATTTTAGCACACGATTAGTGTCAGCAAGTTGAGAATCCCTGTGCAAACTCGGGTCTTCCATAGCCTCGAACTGCACACGGGTCCTCAACCTGTGCCTTAACCTACAGTTCTTATATTAATATCGGGGAGCTGAGAATCCTTGTGCAAACTTGGGTCTTCCATAGCCTCAAGTCGCCTCTGCGGAGTTCTCTCTCGAACTTCCCCCTTAACCTACAGTACAATACTTATATTAGTACCGGGAAGTTGAGAATCCTTGTGCAAACTTGGGTCTTCCATAGCCTCAAGTCGCCTCTGCGGAGTTCTCTCTCGAACTTCCCCCTTAACCTACAGTACAATACTTATATTAGTACCGGGAAGTTGAGAATCCTTGTGCAAACTTGGGTCTTCCATAGCCTCAAGTCGCCTCTGCGGAGTTCTCTCTCTTTTGTTTGTTCCGCACGGCAGCAAGTGTCGGGTCTGAATGTTGTTCTTGTACAACAAGTTGACTACACATCAGATCTTGCGGCGATTCAATGATCACTGGGGTGACACAGTCTGGAGCCTCAGTCATGGCTCGTGTTACCACAGCAGCCGAAGTCTGCGTAGCGTCATCATCGGAGCAACTATCCTTGACTCCATTAATATTTCCAATGATGAGTTCAAATAGAGGCTCTGGCATGACAACTGCAAGTGTCATACCAGTATAAAATGGAGATGCCACCTGGATACATGCCTCAGGGAACAATCTCACTGATCCATCAATAAGATTTGCATGGATCTGTCGACCTGTATACTGCTCAGGCCGAACTAGACTCTGCTTGACAGAGCAACCTGAGGAACCATTGTCTCTCAGGACCTTCACAGGAATGCCTCCCACAAACCCTGGCTGGACAAGGAAGGTACTGTCACCTGTGGGAGGGCCTGTGGAGGAAGCAGCTAGCCACTCATGAGGCTGCTGAATTGATGCGGCAAACATTGTGCCTTGAGGGTTATATTGGGAAGATGGAACATTGGCCACCTGTGGAGGGGGGTTCACTGTCACTGTGGGACTAGTGAACTGTGGGGAAGTACCCACACTGGTAGGGACGTGACCACCAAGCTGCTGCTGAGGAATGAAGGCTGCATTCGCTTCCTGCCTCTTTTGAGCTGGTGGTGAAAAAGTTTGTCCCGACGGTCGGTTGCGTGGCTGATACTGCTGCTGGTTAGGGTACCTATTGTACCTCTTCCACTCAGATTTCTGAGTGTTTTGCCCCTGGTCCTTCCACTGCGGTTTTGGACCTTGGCCATTACTCTGAGAACGGCCTTGGTGCTGGGATTCAGTCTGAGATGGTTTCCCAGATTTGGCAGTATCTTTTCTGTTCCTGGTGTTTTGCTTACGAGTTTGATACCAATATGCAGTAAAGAATGCGTCAGCCTTTTCTGCCATTTGGCTGGCATCTTTCACCTGGCAGATCTTAAGCTGTGCTATGAGCTCAGCAGGCCATGACCTCTCTAGCTGTGTACGCAGCATAAGGTCAATTATCCCCTCACGCGTGGAAGGAGTTTCATCTTTCTCCATCCACTCATTTAAGTAAGCTGTGAGACGATCAAGGAACTGAACAGCTGTCTCCTTGTCTTGGAGACGAGCTCGCATTAACTGAACTTTGGCGTCGTCTACTGTGAGACCATATGCCTTAATGAGTGCAGCTTTCATCATCTCATATGTGAGATTGTCTCCACGAATTCTGTGGAGAATATCGAGAGCAGGGCCCTCAAATAGGCTAAGAAATTGGATCCGCTTAGCTGCCTCATCCAGTTGATACATGTCTGCCATGTCCTCAAAACGAGCTATGTACGGCTCGATTCGCTCGCTTTCCTTGTATGAAGGAAGCTTGATGTGTGGGGTCGCCAGGACATGTGCAGGGAGAACGCTCGTGGAGCTTGGACCAACTGCACCAGACGTGTCTGAAGCCAAGGAATCTCGCTTGCGCTTCAGCACTTCAAGTTCATGTTCTCGTTCTTTGTCTCGTTTTTCACGCTCGTATTCGCGCTGTTCTCGCTTGTATTCGCGATGTTCACGCTCGTATTCGCGCTCTTTCTCACGCTGCTCTTGTTCATATGCACGCTCTCTTTCATGTTGTTCGCGCTGTTCTCGCTCGTATTCGCGCTGAATCTTACGCTCTTCACGGGCATCATTCTCGCGCTGCTGTTCCTGATTATGCCGTGAGAGTATATACTCTTTAATTTCGGTTGGGTCCGAAAGACCCATTTCTTCGGCTTCCTGTAAAAATACAGTAGTAGCCATGGCGCTTATTTATTAAGCAAAACCGAAATTGAGTACTGACTGCTTAGCGACGAATACTAATAAACACAAGTGAAGAGTACAGACACAAGCTAGTGGTGACCAGTCTTATCCAGTTAACTGGCAAAGAATAAATCAAAAATGTAAATGACTGGGAAGACTCAATAATAAACACAATGGGTACGGCGACTTCCCAGGAGTGAATAAAATCGTCTGGCGTTACCAAGAATAAACTAGAGTTAAGTATTCTATTGATTAATAAAGCAAAAATTCACTTGCTAAATTAACGGTAAACACCAGTAAACTTGTGCCTATAAACTTTAATGATAAATTCCTAAATGTGAACGAGTGAGCACTATCTCGTGAATAGCTTTATAGCTAGGAGTTAATATCCTGGAATAAGGTTGCCAATTGTCACGAGGTTTTTATAATATCACGGTAATTTTTAAAAATAAATGCTTTAAATATTATTTAAATTGATAATAATATTCCATAATACTGAAGAGCAGAGACAATGATTGTCTTGCTACATCAAGCAACGATTACTTTACGCTGACTTGCTACGATTCTCTAAGAACGAGAATTTATAAACTTTCTCAACAGTACACAGCAGAGACTAATTACTCACAATTGCTGAATTACTGTACTGTTAGCCTCTGGAGAAAGTTACTTCACCCCTGACAATAAATAACTAATACTAATAATAATAATCAGGTCCTTGCTGATGCATTAACTCCTATGGCACAACGGATTTTAAGTTAATACAACAAGACTGGTCTAAGTACCAGTTATGAATAGTAAAACGTTTATGCAAGCTAGGAGCTATATGGAAAATAAGCTTAATTTGGAGAAATGAAACAAGATTTTACTTTACATTAAGCTCAAGAAAAAGAAGTTAAATTTATTGATTACAAAAATAAATTTAACGTTACATTTCAAATCAAATCAATGAGACGCACTCACTCACTCACACAGAAGCTAAATACTTACGCCTAGGAAAAAAACACCCTAACTAAACTCTTAAAACTACAAAATACACAAAGGAAATACCAGTCGATGAATGCTATGTATCACCCGAGGGGTGGGTGGGAGTACTGGGATTAACTGTACTAGTGGAGCTTGGGGTGCTAGCTGACCTCTCCAACTTCTTGAGCACAGAACCTTTCTCCGTCACAACAACATGCGACTGACCAAGTCGTGGGAAAGAAAAGCGGAGCACTAGGCCGCATTTTCTAACGGTCGAGTGAGCGAAACGCGCCCAAACCAATCGCTCATCGGAAGCGCTAATGTCTCACACAGAGACGATCACGTATGACAATGAAAAACTGATTTGACAAAGCTTCCATCCGAATGAGCAGTTAACTGAACGATAAACAGTGAGTTTTCCACTAATAGCTCGTGGCTTCTCACAAAAGGGAAATGTCGCGAATTGATTCGTGACAGAATCCTGGGCTATACGTGTCAACTCAGGGGGGATTAGTGTCCTAGCTCAACAGGTTAGCTATATACAGTAATCCCTCAATTATCCAGACACTCCATATCCGGTCCTGCTCTATATACCGACATTAGGCCTTGGCTCTATTGGGTCTGTATCTGGATTTATTTGTCTGTAACCGGATGTAAAAGTTCTGGCCATAATACGGTGTCCCAGAAATTTAAATGTTTTTGCAATAGTCTTCAGTGTTTTTTTTTTTTGTGTGTGTGTGGATTTTTGTTGTTCATGTATTGCTTTCTTAGTGTCTTGCATTACACTGGATATTCCCATACGTGTTTTGATGTCTACCAGTACATAGCTGGAAGACCGAAGATGAATGCCATAATTATGAGGAGTACTGTACATTATAGGTAGGGTATCTGTGGATTTTTTTTGATTATGCATTGTTTCCATGGAGTCTAGCAGAACACTGGATATTCGCAAGTGTGTTTTGATGTGTACATACAGCTGAAAGACCAGTGAACACGCCAAAATTAGGAGGGGTACTGTACATATATTTTTTCTTTCATGCATTGTTTTCTTAGTGTTTTCAATATTTTGGATATTCCTGTGTGTGTTCTGATGTCTAAATATGGCAGAAAGGCCAATGAACATTGCCAAAATTGTACTATGCGAATACAGGTATACCCCGGTTTAACAATGAAACTGGTTAAGTAAAAACCCACCACTAGGCAGGGTATCATATCTCGGGGTAGATTTAAGATATAAAGTAAAGCAGGTACCCACAGGACATGAGTATATAGGCAGCAGAGGACAGCGCGTACTACGGATTCGCGTACTCTGAATACATAAACTTACGGGAAAAATTACATATGGGCGGCACCCCCCTTCATGGGCAACCCTTGAGACTCCTTTCAGACCAAAGTATTGTACTGTACAGGGAAACTAAGACATATTACCTAAGATATAGTAAACCAACAAGATTATGGCTTTGCTAAATCAACAAGGATATGGATTAACTAAACCAACAAGAATATGGCTGCTCACCTTAACCCAACAGGACAACAGGCTTAATGGAGGTAAGAAGGGGATCCAAGGCAGGGTGAGGCACCTAGCGTGGGTTTAGTGAGAATTCGCCATCACAACAATAACAAGGCAATTCGCCATCATTAATAAAGACAGCTATGGGTGACGCTAGAATATGTATTCAGAGACAACTACAGTGAGGAAGAAACAAATTAATTATTGTCTGACGGTGAATTGACTTGATGGCGAATTTTCTCAGAACCCTAGCGTGCCCCTCCTGCACAACCTGCCACACCATCCGACACACCACTCTTATCACCGGCACTTTCAACACTTTCACTAGCTAATGCACTCACTTCGTTCATAACCCTTCAAAGTGAAGTCATCACTTCCTCCACTCACAAATGATAGTGTTCGATGTTCTTGAATTCTTCTCTGAATTTATCTAGGGCACACGATACCCGGCTGAGCTCCATCATCGACAAATGTCCACTCTCCATCACTGGTGGTTGGCGCTTCTTAGGGTGGCAATGTCGCGTGCTCGGGGTAAAACCCGGATTTCGGCCACTCTTAGCTGTCATCTCGCCTACAACAAGTTCAATTCACATGCTATAAAGAAATACACTAAAATTTGGAAAAAAATAGGCCCTCGCTTACAATGAGGATCGCGTACTCTGGACTCGAGTACTGTGGGTACCTCCTGTATTGGGATGCATTTTTGAGCCTTGGGTTTCCCCCCCAAGCAAGTCCTAAACCCACCCAAATGAGTCCAAAAACAAATTTCTAGCTAAACTAAGCCTAAAAGCAGTTTATAAGTAGCCTAAACCCAAAAATAAAATAAAAATCATCAAACATAAGTGCAGAAAAAAAATCTTAGTAAACTGTATCCCAAAATGACAATATTCACCCCACCTATGACTAAAACACATTAATCTGTGTCTAAAAAGTTTATAAATCAACCTAAACAAAATTTAAGTCTAAAATACCACCAAAATCGGTAAAAAAAAATCTAAACCCATTGTTAAACCAGGTTTTGGTCATCGTTAAGCAAGGTATGGTGTATATCTACCCCCATCACTAAGCTAGGGTATCGCATCTAGGGTTATCGTATCTCAGGGTATACCTGTAGGCAGGATTTTTTTTTTTCTTTTATGCAGTGTTTTCTTAGTGTTTAGGATTGTACAGCATATTGCAATTTGTGTTTTGATGTCTAAAAACTTCTAGAAGACCTCAGAATATTGCCAAAATTGGGAGGGGTACTATACATATAGACTGGGTATAGGCAGGAAGCTGGGTATAGATAAGGTATGGGTACAGTTGAGGATATTGCTCTGTGTCCAGACATTTCCCATATCCTGAGATGCCTTTGGCTCTATTATGTCGCATAATCGAGGGATTACTGTATTTTCTTAGAGCCTAAGGTCAGAAACTTTCTGAACAGACCTCATATTATAATCTGTTATTACAACATAGCAATCACAATGGGGAGAGGGCAAATTCGGGTTACGCTGGAGTAAAAAAGAGCAGGAAACACCTGTACGCTGTGCCTATACAGATGGCTGTACACTGCTTACAATGCCACTCATCTTGTAGGCTGTGCATTAATTGTAGTCATTCATTGTCACTGTCAGCAGAGATGACTTTTTGTGGCTCTGGTGTCAGGTCTGGTACAGAGTCCTGCGATGCTGGGGATTGGGGTCCCAGCAGCTGTGGTGCTGGATCCTGAGGCTATGTGGAGGCTGGTTGAGGAGACTGATGCTACAGAGACAGTGGAGATCTCTGACTCTGTGCAGAGCTTCTTGGCAGCAGAAGAGGGCACAGGATTGAAAAACTAGATCTTAGACTGGATCTTCCTTGGTTGCTGCTGTAGCATGAACTCCAGCCTGATGACCTGCATGTCCTCACAATGTTGAGCAATAGGTCCTCCAACTCTGTCAATGATGGTCAGGATTGTGTCTGCAGCATCAATGCCTGCTGCTACAGATGGTCCAGGTGTCTCCTCCTTACCATCATCATTTTCCTTCCTCCTTTGCTGGTATCCTGTCTTCCTGTATTTCTGCCAAAATCTCCTCCTCCACCTGGTGATAGTAGCCATGCACACCAGCATCCTCATCTAGCCACTCTTGCAGCCCCTCCTCACCAAGGTTCCCCTGCCCCTCAGCTGCCAACATTCCGCCATCCTTGGTGGCTCAACCCAATCAAAATCATGCTGTGGTCCTAATCTTGAGGATTTTGAGGAGTTTGCACCACCCTTTCCTCAGTGTGGCAAGTCGCACTTTCTTCCATGCCTCTATCCAGTTGAAGATGGCATCCTTTATGGTGTAAATTCTTGAAATTCTGCAGGGTTTCCTTGCCTCTCGTGTCCTCATGGCCACCCTGGTCAATTCCATTCTGTCACAATGAAGCACTGTTTCAAGCAGAGGTTTCTGTGGTGCCTCTTTGCACTCTCTATGACTCCCTGGTCCATAAACTGGGTCATGACAGTGGTGTTGGGTGGCATGAACAAGGCCTTGAATTTTGTCCTTGCTGCAGAGGTTGCCAGAGGAAGGATGAGCTAATGTGTTGTCCAATGGCAATACTGCCTTCATATCGGCTGAAGAGTCACACTATCGTGACCATGAAATAGGATACAAAAACCCACACTGGCAGACGAAAAAAGATGTATTCCAAACAGTTTCGGCGACAGTTGTCGCCCTCTTCAGCGGATCTACAGACCAAGAGTCTGCAGATTCACTGAAGAGGGCGACAGCTGTTGCCGAAACTGTTTGGTATACATCTTTTTTCGTCTGTCAGTGTAGGTTTTTGTATCCTACTGCCTTCATATCATCAGGACTGATGCCATAACTTTTTTGGTGCTGCCTCATGGAACGGTCAAAGCTGTGGTGGAACCAGTCATTAATATTTGGGGTAAACCAAGCAGACTTATTCCCATGGTACTCCACAGGAAGCTTGGCCATGACTGTCTTTGATTGACTTAGGCTGCTTGCTCTTACCTATTATGACTGGGTGTTGGAAGTGAGAGCCATCAGCATTGACACAGGCTAGAATGGAGAACCGTTCCTTCATTGTTATACAGTATGCCCAGGAGTGCTGCCAATATCTTTGGAAACCTGGGTGTTTGGAGGATGAACATGCCAGAAGAGCCCAATTTCATGTGCACTGTAAATTTGGGGCTCCTGTAGGCCCTTCTCTATCAGCTTCCAAAGATGCTGAACAAATGGCTCCACAGCATCAACATCGGCACTGAGCACCTCTCCAATTTATGTCCCTGTTAACAATGCCATGGCACTGTCTGAGCCTCCACAGCCAACCATCAATACACTTGAAATCTTTGATTCCAAGATGTGCACCAAGCCTTTGTGCTGAAGGTTGGATGTCCAGGTCACAAACACAGACACTCTCAACTCACTTCTGCATGTACCACTTATACATCAGTGCAACGAAATACTGAGTCAGTGGTCATTTACTGAATTGGCACTTTTAATAGGAGAATATACTGTAATTTTTTTTCACCATTTAAGTTCATACATACCTAATTATCTGAAGCCCAGTATAAAAATTGTGCTTAATTTAACTATCAGCTAACCCTATCAGGTTTCTGGGCCGAGCAGATTATACGTGTGCTGGAGTCGGCTGCTTTCGCATTGATTCACATCTTCGTGCTGCAAGATTTTTGGTCGCTCTGTGTAAATACCATAAGATGGGGTAGCTAACTGGGCACCATTTTTACCTCTTTTTTGTCAATATTATAGAGATGTGCAGGAATTTGGAAAAAGTGAAAAATGTTTTTAAATAGCTCATTTAGGGCTACCTTCTGGAACCAGACACATACTTAGGGATACAAATACAACTTGCTTAGAAATAAAACAAGCTGGGTGCCTGTTTACCCCAGGCGATGGGGCAACTAGGCACTCTGACCTTTTTATTACTGTATGAAGGTGCTCATTACTGTTGATTGCTACTTAATAACATAAACTTAGGCAGGCAAACATAATAAGTAACATAAACTTATGTATAACATAAACTTAGGCGGGAAAAACAGGTGTACTTCTGCTACTCAGGATTTTTTAGTTCCGCATCATCACTGCAGTTCTGTGGGCAAACTGCAACAGATTCAGAGCCTGGTGCATCCCTGAAACTTAGCAATATTGCAATAGATGACAAGGAGTCTTTGAGACATATTTAGAAGCTAAATGATTAGTTAATGTGACCGGTAGCCCTCCCCAAAGTGCCCAGTTACCCCACCTGGGCTACCCTTGCCATTACCCAGTAATGTTTAACTGCAGAAACATGTTAACTAGTTCCCATCCGACCTCTGATAATGTCCAATAAATGGGCATA
Organism: Coenobita brevimanus; assembly: GCF_032717465.1. Classification (NCBI taxonomy): domain Eukaryota; kingdom Metazoa; phylum Arthropoda; class Malacostraca; order Decapoda; family Coenobitidae; genus Coenobita; species Coenobita brevimanus. Next base: position 40,250,625 of record NC_136966.1, read on the forward strand.
AGTAGAGTTCTCTAGCTAACTTCAAACATAGGTAACTTATCCTTAGCGTTTCCAATGCTGGGGCTTCTGTGAATTCTCAAGAACGTCACTCTTCTGCATGCAAGGATCAGTGGACTACTTTTTCCTATTTCTACCTGCTGATTTTGAGGTATGTTATTGCTAGGGGACTTACCTATACAATTAGCACCAGAAAAGTTTAGAAAATTAAAGATTTATAGGTTTTATATATAAATGTTTGCAAATAACTTAGTGGGTGCCCAGTTCCCCCGCTAAATGCCCAGTTACCCATCTTACGGTACATTTTTCATGATAGAATGTTGGTGTCACTTTAAACCTGAATAATTGTACTTTATTAGAGTATATTCTAAAAAGGAAAACAAAGAAAATAAAAAGTAAAAAAGGCAAGCTGAAGTTAGGCAAAAACTAAAAAATTTTATACCTTGATGTAAAAAAAAAAAAAATTTGGAAAAAAAAGCTAATAAAGAGATATAGATCTAGTTTAAACCATACAAAACCACAATAAATTCCCTTTAAAATGATATATATTTTACGGCCATTTATGTTACTGCGAAAGAAAAAAGGTGCACAATTTTGTATGATTCTCAGCCACATATCGGTATCTGCTTAACCCCTTAACCGCGGGGCATCACTTTCGTGATCCTCGGGAGCAAGGGATCATACAGCGGGGCGCCACTTCTGTGATTCTGTGTTATTTTTAATTCACCCGGGCTTTCAAGTGGTGGCTTGTATCATCTATCAGCACTACCAGTGTCCAGCTATACTCAGTTCTGCTAATGTCACCTGTACTCCCATCCACTGTTGACAATTTTGCCATTTTTCTCCTGTCCTTGACTCTCAGAGTTAATTAAAAATCAGGATTCAGAGCAAGAATGCTAAAAGTTTTTGGGTATTTCCCTTTTAGGTTGCCAACACACCTTAACAGACTTCTACTATGCATAAATATTGATTTCCACTGCAAATAAATGTACAGTAGTGCACCAACTTTCGCTACAGCAGGATTCGCGGAATCCACTTTCGCGGCATGCACCAAATATTCCCTAACTTCCACTTTCGCTTGAAAAAAATCGATTTTCGCGCACAAATTTTGGGTTTGGGACAATATTTTGAACTTTGAATTTCCTGCACCGCCCGCCCGCAACCCACCGCCATCTTGAATGACGTCATGTCAACACTCTGTCCACCCATTCCCGCCATTGTGTACGAGCGTGCTAGCTCCATTGTGTTGGATTCTCACGGTTCAATGGCCTCTACTATACCTGGTAGTGTGGGGAAAGGGCCTGGTGGTGTGGGGGGAGAGCTTGGTGGTGTGGGGGGAGTTGCATCTGAGGAGGCAGAGAGAGAGAGTGGTAACGAGGCAGCAAGAGGTGGCGCCAATACGTCTGGCGTGGCTAAATAAGCCCGCCACGCGCCTCGGATACTTACCCCCAACATCCATTAAACACCTCAACCTGGTCTCTGTGGTATGTTTCTCCTCATATAATGTGTACTGTACAGTTTTTATTGTTTGTATCTCACAATGCAATGTACAATAGTGATTTGATGTACTGTATTGCAAGTGAAAATGAAAATCTGATGTTACTTTAGGATAACCGGGAACCAATTAGCCTTTTTGCCATAAAGACAATGCCCCAACTTTCGCTAATTCCACTTTCGCGCATTATTTTTGGACCCAATTAGGCGCGAAAATTGGTGCCCCACTGTAAAGTATTTGCATATCAAATCAATATTCAAACAAAGTAGAAGTCTCACAAACAATGGTTTTCTAGTGCATTCTATAACATCTTCTCTTCAAAACAGGGGGTCTTCTCTATGGCATTTCCATTGCTAATGAGTATTTAAGCTGTTTCATGATTGCTATGAAAATTTCTCGCCATGATTATAGTGTGGGGACTGGATCCTGCAGGAGCTACTTTAAAGTACTGTAATTTGTAACCATGATGCTCAATTGGTAGAGAGTTGGCCTGCAGTCCTAACGGACCCAGGTTCAAATCCCGCTGGGGCAGGTAACAGTTTAAGGATTTGAATTTCATAAAATCAGACTACTGTTCTACCAGAAGACCTGCTGACATGTCGTAAAAATACCACCGCCCGCTAATACCAATACACAAGTCCTGTATGAAACAGCCCTAGCATGTATTCAGTAGGGAAGGTGGGAGTTGACACCGAAGTGGTGACATGTAGAGGTGTGCGGTACATATGAGGACTACTGGGCCTTGAAAGCAGGCTGTGAAAGCCTGTGCCCAGAGTCGGTCAAAAAAAAAAAAAAAAAAAAAAAAAAAAAAAACTCCTACCATGCCGACCCCTATCAAATCTTTCAATGAGAGAAGTGTGACTAATCCCTCACCCAATTAGCGATGACCTGGATGCAATGGGCATGACCCAGTCTGCCTGTGACATTCAGCATGCCTTTTCAAATGTGTCGCTGTTGTATGATGGTTGTGCTCCGGTGCAGTAGGACACAGTCCGGTGGTGATTTCGAAATAACATGGCAAGTCTAGAGATTTTTCACAATCATGGGGTTATAAATATCTATTTACGGACACCACAATCCAGTAGGGGAAGCCTGTTGTCTGATTTAGTTGTTTTACAGGGAGGGGCACTAACATTCTGTCAACCCACTTGTTGACATGCAGAGAACACATATGGGTTGGTTGTAACCATGGTTACCACCCAGCATTGTATATGGTTTCCTGGCTTACATGAAGCCATTAGGCTTGTAAGCCTAATGGTTTCCTGTAAGCTAGGAAACAATTTACAATGTCGAGTGTAAAATGTCATAAGTGCAGCAAGGTGTGTTGGCATAACACAGATGAGAGATACTGGTGGTGCAATAATCCCTAGCCACATGTATGCCAGGCTGCAGGCATCCCTATCTCTACCAGATTCAATGCAAACAAACGGGATAAACACAACATCACAGCTGTGGCTTTTTAACATAGGTGGCTAGCCTGTTTTGAGCAGCCTTCAAGGTTAGGTTTAGTGGTGGTCTAGATGGTTAATGTCATGGAGAAGTCTGGGAGTTTTGCCCTTCCAGTTAGGCACTTTTTTTTTTTTTTTTTTTTTTTTTAACACGTTACCCGCATTTCGGCAATATGAGTTCTCTCCCAGCATGCATTTCACTTCAGAACTCTCTCCCACCAGTCTGCATGGAGCTAAGACAGCGAGAGTATTTATGTTGCTTTACTGAGTACCAATGAGGGATATGCCTTCATAAAAGTAGTGCGTCACTGGTGGTCCAACACGTGGTATCCTGACATTTTCTTCTCGTATTGCATGATGCACCACCGGTGGATCACTGAGGTAGTGTACTACTTTGGTCCAGGTAGCACAGTCTCCGCTCACCCTTTCCTGGCACTTCTGTTCTCTTTGGTTTGTTACGATCTCATTCTCTGTCGTGAAGTTCCAGGTGGCTCTTGGCAATTTAGGTAGTTGAAGGAAATCCAAGCAAAGGTCCAACACTACCTTTATTTGTTATTATCTTGTTTCTTGCTCATTTCTCCTCCTTCTAAAATCTTCACTGGCCTTCTAACGGTTTCTTGCATCACTGAAGACAGTGTTTCTTGCAACCAAGCATAATGATAGCTGGGTACATTGAATGCTGTAATAGTAATTGGCAGTATCCAGCTAGGGATAATTACAAGTACCATAATTAATTACTGATTATAATTATTTAAAATTATAAAAAAAATTCTAATAACCAGAAACATCCAGCACTTCTTTTTTATTGTTTGTTTCCTCACAAAGTGAATGTAGAATTGTTCAAAACAAGAGAGGTTACTCCATTTTTTCTTCCAGTAAAAAAATCACAAATATTTATCATTAGTAAATTTTTCTTTTTTTTCCCCCAAGAAAAGTGTATTTGCATCTTATGGCCCTAGTTCTGCAACACAGGGTTGTTTTTCAATGTTTCTGTGCAATTACTAGTATTGTTTGATATCTAAATGAAATGTAATAGTCACTACTGGAAGTTTGATATATATTCCCTAACTAAATAGGCATTTCTCTAATCTTATATCATCATCATTATCCCATTCAACATGTCTTCTACTGTAGAAGCAGCAACAAAAAATCTGCCCAGCCAATATTCGTGAAGGTGAAATATATGAAAATGCAAAAACAAATTATTACTCATTATTGTACCATCAGCATACCAACACACTAGGAAAGGAGACCAACGTGCTGAGCCACCAACGTGGCTCAGCACACAGGTAACATGTTAAATATATCTATCTATCTATTGCCGGATGCCATAATCCTGTAAGGGGTGGCCATTTGACTTTGAGTTATTGATTTTACAGGAAGGGGCACTAACCCTCCACCAATCCACTTGTTGACACGTAGGGAGCACGTATGGGTTGGTCATATGGTTACCACCCAGCATTGTAAATGGTTTCTTGGGTTACAGGAAACCATTTGGCTTGTCACTCAATGTAAAGCCACCTGTAAAGAAAGAAGAGCAAAAAGAAGTGGCAGGATATGCTTGTCTAAAAATGGGCTTTCACATATTCTGATCATTTTTTTTACCATGTCACTTTTTTGTGTGTGTGGGTGGGGGATGGGGTCAAAATGGCAAAATATGACACTTCCGATGAAAATGGCCATTTAAAAATTGTAACACATGGAAATCTTTCATTTAACTCCCCAATATAAAAACGGGTGAGATAAAAAATCCACTACGACCGTGCAATCCCCCCTCCCCTTGCGTACAACCAGTTAAGTACTAAAAAAAAGCATTTGTGAATGGTTTCTATAGAAGAGAAAATGCTTACAACTGCATAATGATAATCACATCAATTTCTGTGTCCGTTAGCTAACTGTAATTCCAAAATGATAAGTGCTGCCTACTTCTTCCTTAGCTTTTATCATTCTTTTTCTTTGCCTGACCTCCTCTCGTCCTATTTCTCCCATCGGTAAATTTTTAGAAGTAACCAACGTTTTCTTTTATTATTATTTTTATGGTTTCCAATGCAAAATACCATGTTTTAATTAGGTTTGACCTTCATTTTGGGGGGAAAATCCCCCTTTTGTAATTTTGAGTAAGACTTCCAAAAGTGGGTTTATCCCCCCAAATCAAGATCAAAATTAATTGAAAACACACTATTCTGCACTAACCCAAACTAACCTAACCTAGGGCCTGACATAGACCGAGTGCACATTCCTGCACCAGTCAATATGGCGCGACATTCATCCGCTACCGAGATAGCCTAACCTAAGCCACTATATGACGACCCCTACAAAATTAGCTCCCCCAACTCAAACTAGCCTTAAAAGGTAAGTCTTGGTTAGAATAGTTCAGGGACGTAATATAATGAAAATCAGTAACATTAGTTACTTCTAAAGTTATACCCTCCCATCTTTCCTGTCACTACTTATTGCTTTTCTTTCCGTTACAGGTGGCTTTACATTGAGTGACAAGCCAAATGGTTTCCTATAAGCCAAGAAACCATTTACAACGCTGGGTGGTAACCATATAACCGAACCATACGTGCTCCCTACGTATCAAGTGGGTTGGTGGAGGGTTAGTGCCCCTCCCTGTAAAACAAATAAGAGTTAAATGGCCACCCCGTACGGGATTATGGCGTCTGGCAATAGACAGAGATAGATAACCATATGCGACGAGTGTACTCTGATGGCTGCAAGCCTCACAAGCTAGCCACCTCTCCGACATTGTCGCTTTGCTAGCGAACGACAGTGAGCAAAGCGATCCAGGATAGCCTATGGGCCGTTCACCGAACATATGTTAACCTGTCAGGGTAGGATGAACGCACCCTGGGTTCATTGGCTGGGTGAAGACGACCGTGTCGCCGTCGACGTTCCTGACCACCAAAACCCGTCACAGGTTTGGTAAACGAATAAAGACTTACCGGTCTAACGTTTCTCCATCATTCACTTACAGGTCACTTAATTTTAATGTCTGATAATGCTTGATTTCTATGGGTTACAAATTTCAGTACGGGCGAAACGGATGAGGTCCAACTGCCTTTGAGGCCGGATTGACCTCAAATCGAACATGTTTGGAACAACAAAATTATAACCAGTAGCAGCGGGAAGAACGGCACGTGTTTTTTTTTTTTTTTCCCCTTGAATGTAAAGGTATACAGAGCACATGTACAACAAAAGGAGGTCCTGCCACTCACCTCCTTCAGCAAATATAGTTATTAAGCAGTCGGTGATTACAACAGTATAAAACAAAAGGAGGCGGTGAATCGGTGTCCGGTCATTTCGCCCTTAAATCATTTCACCGCACTGTGGAGTCATTTCGCCCACAAGTCATACTTCAGGTATACTGTCAGGAAAATAACGAACAGGGGCAACTCCGTTGAAGCAAAGAGGATTAAGGTGATAGCGGCGGGTTCTGACGACGGTGTCGGAAGGGTCATCTCGTCTAGTTATTCCTGTGACAAACGAACAAATGATTTACTCTTCACAGATTGCGAGCGAGTTGTGTGTCGTCTGATATGAGCTCAGCAGTCAGAACATTCATCCATTCATTCATTGCCAGACGCCATGTATCCCACACGAGGTGGCCAAGGGCTTAGAGTTAATTGTTTTACAGGGAGGGGCACTAATCCTCCACCAACCCCACATGACACGTAGGGATGCCAACAGCATCTGGTGTTCCCAGGCGGTCACCCATCCAAGGACTAACCAGACCCAACGAGTCAGAACATAAATAATATTAAGAATCATGCTTCTTTTACTACCTTTAGCAAGCCTTAGAACACGTCCCCGTCTCACAGTGCCAAGGCTCCAACAGATCAGTGCCCAAAACACTCGTATGAACAAATGTATACACTTTCGTTTCAAGCGTATAAAATTATACTCAGAAGCTTGGGTTTATTTCCAAAGGCCTAAGCTAATAGTATGGAATAGATTGTTGATAGTTCCCCATAAAAGTCACTGATTAAGCATTCGGTACACCTATGGAATAACGGAACTTCTCGTCCACGTTTTGATGGGGAATCATGTACTAAGGAATCGTTCATCAAAACGCATGGGGTTTCGTAAGGTAGTAGGGACCTCAGTCACTTTACTCTATAGGTTCTATAAATCAGTGGTCGTTGTTTTGGCTGCGTCTCAGACCCACAAAGTGAATCGTACCTACGTCCGACGAGGGTCTGGGAGCGGTAAACTGCATGGGGTCTTCTCATGTGGGTCTTGTATTCAGATGTTTCGTCGAAGAGGCGAATTTGTTTAAGATGTATCCATCCAAGGCATAGTAAGGTTAAGTTTATTCAGTAGCAGGACCCTACCAGTTCACTTTTTATTCTTTAAAGTTTGTTTTCCATATTTTTCTGATTATTATTATAGTGGTAAACTGTTGCAACAGTGGTGGTAAGCTATGTGTAATCCTTTAAGAAGACAGGACGGTAAATTTTCGGAAATACACCAAACTAATGAACAATGAAATTAATATGCTCATTGCTGAATTTAAGCATTTCTAAACATTTGCTGTCATGTAAGCATTCATTGCAAATGCTTTCCTATCAGTCGATCTATTGCCAGATGCCTTAATTCCGTAAAGGGTGGCCCCAAACAAATCACTTCCATGCCGTCCTGTCCAACGCCATTTCAATGCCCTGCTCCCAGTTCACACCCTCTGTATTGCTAGGAAAATTTGGATACCTCTAATGCCACCAGTGTATCGCTCAGAATTTATTAAATATTATGGGGAATGGGGGGAGTAGCATGATCTTTATGGCTAAGCCACCAGTGTAATAAGCTTGAATTACCCATTTTAAATTGCCAGCGTGGCTGCCATTGAGATATCAAGCCTATTTTGAGTGTGAAATCCAAAACTAACTGGTGTGGTTTAATTCCCGTACTCTGTAGTAGGTACAAACTGATTGACTGAAATGGGTCCAAACAGTTTGAATTTTCACTGAAGAGGGTAGCGTGAGTTTACCTCAGATATTCAAAACTCAGTTTACCCAATTCTTTGGTTACTGTTTCCTCTGATAATATCTTAATTAGAATGATCTGTTGGCTATATCAGGCGTCGTCCTCCTTGGTCACTAGTGTACTCGGGGAGGGTCGATACTAAACAGCATGAAACTCCATTTTCTTGCTAATAATGGGACATGTTCATATCCATCCAGTTCAGTTTAACAACAAAAACTCAAAAGTTACAACCGACTTTATGCTTAACAAATTTCCAAGAACAAGAGAGTAAGTTTATAACAGTTAAATCAACTCTGATTACATTGTTCCACTCATGAATCATAATAAAGAAACTTCTCAACCTATGATAACAAACAGCTGTATTTAGATTTTGGCCTAAAACAAAGAAGGTGGGGGAGGGGAATGTAAAAGTATGTAGGTGTGATGACGTAGCAGGCAGACGGACTTGCTTGGTGCTGAGATCTGCGAACGGGATGAGAGATGATCGTAGAGTCACACACAAGAATTATGCTATTGAACACAACTATTAATCATTCCATCCTCCACAACTCACAATGTAAAAGTAACCTGGGGGGGGGGAGAATATATATAAGAAAGTTTATCACTAACCTGCGAACAGGATGAGAGATGATTGTAGAGTCACGCACATGAACCGTGACTTATATAGACTAGGGGAACTAGTCTAATTATATCCGAAGATGTCAACTCCCCGGATACTGTTATTCTTTAACAACCATGTCTCGTATCACTTAGTTTCTGATTGACCCTTTTAGGGTATATAGTATCTCACAAAGATTATACGACGATGGTGAAAATTTGAATATTATTAATAATGATCTCATCATGAATATGAATGGTAAAGTAGGGAATGTGAAGGTGGATGGAGTAGTTGGTGAGTGGGGTGTGCCTACTGAGACAGATGAGAATGGCAGTGCATTAGTGGACATTTGTGCTGGGAGGGGGTTGGTGATAGCCAATACCCTCTTCAGGCACAAAATGATCCACAGGTATACATGGCAAGTGATGAGAAGGGTGGGTGTTGAACTGAATGAAAGGAAGGCAATGATTGATCATATGTGTGTGGATGAAAGGATGCGAAGATGTGTAATGGATGCCAGAGCTTATAGAGGTTCGGGGAGTGGACTTTCTGACCACTACTTGGTGGTGGCCAGAATCAAGACACAAGTAAAATGGAGAAATAGAAGGGAAGGACGGGAGGAAGGAGTAGTTTCAAGGAGAGTGGAAAGGGTACAAGAGGATGAGAAAAAGGCAGAATATAAGAGAGAAATGGAAGAACGATTGGGTAAATATGAATTGGAGCAGATGAGGGACGTGGATGGTGTGTGCAAGATATTCACAGAAGAAGTATGTGCAGCATGTGATGTGTGTGGGGTGAAGAGAAGACAAAAGGGATTGCAAGGAACAGCATGGTGGAATGAAGAGATGAGACAGGCTGTGGCACAAAAGAAGAAAGCATACAATGAATGGATGGGAAACAGGGGTGTGGAAGAAGTTGATAGGTGGAAGAGAGAGTTATATGAAGAAAGGAAGAGAGAAGTGAAAAGATTAGTAAGACAGAGTAAGAAGAGAGTGGATGAGGAATTTAGAAGGAATTTGAGTGTAATGTGGAGGGACTGTAAGAAAATGTTCTGGAAAGAGATGAGGAGAGTAAAACAGGGTGGCAGTGAAGGTAGTAGGGGAGTGAAAGATAAAAATGGTAGATTACTAGTGGAGAAGGGAGAAGAAGTGAGGAGATGGAGAGAACACTTTAAGGAATTTTGAGCATAGACAATGAAAGTAGCTAATGCGAGTATAAGTGGCTGGGAGAAGGAGGGAGGTGAGAAGACAGGAAGAAGTCAGTAGGATAGAAGTTGTGGAAGCAATGAAGAAAGTCAAATTGGGGAAAGCCCCCAGCATTGATGGAGTGTGTGGTGAAATGCTGAAGCATGGGGGAGAGATAGCAGTAGAATGGATGTGGAAGATGTGCAGATTGGCCTGCGAGGAAGGATTGGAAGTCAGGTATAATTATTCCCTTGTACAAAGGAAAAGGGGAAAAGGAAGTGTGTGGTAATCAAAGGGGCATTTGTCTTCTTAGTGTAATAGGAAAAGTGCATGGTAGGATATTTATTGACAGTTAGGGAAGTAACAGAGGAATTAGTTGGAGAAGAACAAGGAGGCTTTAGGAAGGGAAGATGTTGTGTTGATCAGATATCCATTCTTAGATCTTTAGTGGAAAAGTTTCTAGAGAAGAGAAAGAAGTTCTATGCGGCCTTCATGGATTTAGAGAAAGCATCTGACAGGGTGGATAGAAAAGGATTCTGGAAAATATTAAGAATATATGGAGTAGATGGGAAGTTGTTGAATGCTGTGAAGAGTATGTATGAGGGTGCTAAGACTGCAGTGCGTGTGGACGATGAACTGAGTGAATTTTTCTGTTTTAAGGTTGGGTTGAAACAGGGATGTGTCATGTCTCCATGGTTGTTCAATCTGTACATGGATGGGGTAATAAAAGAGATACAAGATAGGTCAGTGGATGCTGGAGTGGCCCTAGTGAGAGAGGGTAGTGTTTGTAAACTCCCTGTACTGTTGTTTGCAGATGATACTGTTGTTAAGTGAAGATGAAGGGGAGCTGCAAGGCTTGGTGGATGAGTTTGGGAGAGTGTGTAAGAAATGGAATCTAAAGGTGAATATAAAGAAGAGTAAAGTGATGGTCTTTGAGAGAGGTGAAGTAAGTGAATGTACAGTGAGGTTGGATGGTGAGGAAATGGAAAATGTGAGTACGTTTAAGTACTTGGGGAGTGTGATGAGTATGGATGGAAGTTTGGAGGGTGAAGTGCTTGAAAGGGTACAACAAGGAAGAAAGGTTGCTGGTTCCTTGAAAGCAGTGGTAAGAAACAGGGAAATGAGCATGGAAGTGAGAAAGTTACTACATGACAGTATTGTGATGCCAACTGTAACGTATGGAAGTGAAGCTTGGACGTTGTTGGAAGGACACAAGTCAAGAGTGAGAGCAGTGGAAATGAGTTGTTTAAGAGGAGCCTGTGGAGTCACATGGAGAGACATTCTGACAAATGAGGATATAAAGGAGCGTTGTGATGTGGATGTGGATGTGGATGTGATAGGAAGCGTTAGGAGGAACACACTGAGGTGGTTTTGCCATGTGGAGAGGATGGAGGGTGAAAGACTGATGAGAAGAGTGTATGTGAGGGAGGTGGAGAGGGGGGAGAGGGAGGAGAGGCTGAGGATGAGATGGAGGGATGGAGTGGAGAGGTAGGCCTATATGAGAGAGGGGGTGTGTGAGTTGGGAGCAGGGCAGTGAAATGGCGGGGGACAGGGCGACTTGGAGGCGATTTGTTTGTGGCCACCCCGTACGGGATTGAGGTGTCTGGCAATAGATAGAGAGATAGATCTCATCACTTAATATTAATTTTTTTTTCATGACGTTCGGACATTATTTTGTCGGTTAAGCTTGGCTCGTAATATGTACACCACAATCAGAAATTCGAGATTAACATCTCATAGGATATTATGAACTTCTTCTCCCTTTCTGATACTTCTCAATTAATGTTTCTATCACTGAAATGGATTAGGACCGAAGGATATCTTTGAATTTACTGAAACAGAAGACTATGAAGTTTGGCTAATTTAAATGTTTGCCAAACCTTTGTTACCAGCGTGTTTTATGGAGGGGGGGAGGTTTGATCGGCTGATGCAATACTTCACGCGAATTACATGATACATGGATGTTTACCTGCTACCTTTTCTCTACAATACAAGAAATCACACTTATACTATACTTATATATAATTACACATGTACTAGATTACAATTATTCACACTTATACTAAATTGCTCTTAACTACTAAATTATATCTAGGCCTATATTATATCCTAACCTAACTCGCTGGCACTACACCCACTCTCTCATATACCTCTCCATTGCATCCCTCCATCTCATCATCGGCCTCACCCTCCCTCTCCCCCCCTCCACCTTACTCGCATGCGGTACACCATCATCAGTCTCTTACTCTCCATCCTCTCCACATGGCCAAACCACTTCAGTGTATTTCTCCTAAGCCTTTCTATCATGTCCACATCCACACCACAATGTTTCTTCACATCCTCATTTGTCAGTCTGTCTCTGCATGTAACTCCACATGCTCTTCTCAGGTAACTCATTTCTGCTGCTCTCACTTTTGACTTGTGTCCTTCCAACAAGATCTTAGCTTTACTTCCATATGTTAGCCTTGGTATCACAATGCTGTCATGCAGCAACATTTTTACTTCTATGCACACTTCCCTGTTCTTTATCACTGCATTCAAAGAGCCAGCAAGCTCCCTTCCATGTTGTACCTTTTCAAGCACTTCACCCTCTAAACTTCCATCCTTACTTATCAAACTACCCAAGTACTGAAATGCATTCACCTTTTCCATTTCCTCTTCATCCAGCCTTAGTGTACATACAGTTTGTGTATGCACCAACACAAGTCAGGTGAAAGAAGAGTTCTGGACAAACGTGGAAGCATGAATGAAAAAGTTTGAGAAGAATGAGAGAGTGTTTTTGATTGGAGATATGCATGGAAAAGTAGGGAATGTGAAGGTGGATGGAATAGTTGGTGAGTGGGGTGTGCCTGCAGAAGTGGATGAGAATGGCGATGCTCTAGTGGACATTTGTGCCAGGAGGGGATTGGTGATAGCCAATACCATCTTCAGACACAAAATGATCCACAGGTATACGTGGTGAGTGATGAGAAGGGTGGCTGGTGACCTCAATAAATGGAAGGCAATGATTGATTATGTGTTTGTGGATGATAGAATGAGAAGGTGTTTAATGGATGCAAGAGCATCTAGAGGTTGGTGAAGTGGACTTTCTGATCACTACTTGCTGGTGGTGAATGTCAAGGTTCAAGTGAAATGCAGGCTTAGAAGAAGGGAAGGACAGGAGGAAGTAGTTCATACAAGGAGGGTAGAAAGGTTGCAAGAGGATGGAATAAATGCAGAATATAAGAGAGAAATGGAGGGGTGATTGAGTAAATATTATTTGGAGCAGATGGGGGATGTTGAAGGTGTGTGCAAGATATTCACAGAAAAAATCTGTGCAGCATGTGAGGTGGTGTGTGGGGTGAAGAGAAAATGAAAGGGGGTGCAAGGAACAGCATGGTGGAAGGAAGAGATGAGACAGGCTGTGGCACAGAAGAAGAGAAAATACAGTGAGTGGATGAGAAAAAGGGGCATGGAAGAAGGTGAGAGATGGAAGAGAGAGTTATACTGTATGTAAGGGGGAAGAGAGAGGTGAAAAGATTAATAAGAGAGTAAGAAGACAGTTGATGAAGAATTTGGAAGGAATTTGAGTGTAAAGTGTAGGGAATGTAAGAAAATATTCTGGAAAGAGGCAAAGAGTGTTTGACAGGGTGATGAAGAACTTAGTCGAGGAGTTAAAAATAAAAATGATAGATTGCTAGTGGAGAAGGGAGGAAAAGTGAACAGATGGAGAGAACACTTTAAGGAATTGTTGAACATAAGAGTATGAAAATAATGTGAGTATTAGTGGCTGAGGAACGGCTGGGAGAAGAAGGTATGTGAGAAGAGAGGGAGAAACCAGTTGGATGGAAGCTGTGGAATTAATGAAGAAAGTCAAGTGGGGAAAGTCCCAGGTATTGGTGGAGTGTGTGTTGAAGTGCTGAAGCATGGGGGAGAGATACCGGTAGTAGTATAATGGATATGGAAAATATGCAGATTGGCATGGGAGGAAGGTACAGTCCCAGATTGGAAGTCAGGTATAATTATTCCCCTGTACAAGGGAAAGGAGGAAAAAGAAATGTGTGGTAATCACAGGGGCATTTGTCTTCTTAGTGTAATGGGAAAAGTACATGGTAGGATACCGGTACTTATGGACAGAGTTAGGGAAATAACAGAGGAATTAGTTGGAGAAGAACAGGAAGGTTTTAGGATGAGAAGAGGTTGTGTAGATCAGATATTCATTCATAGGTCATTAGTGGAAAAGTTTATAGAGAAGGGAAAGAAGTTGTATGTGGCCTTCATGGATTTGCAGAAAGCATATGACAGGGTGGATAGACAAGAAATGTTAAAAGTATTGTATTAAGAATATTGGAGTAAATAGGAAATTGTTGAATGCCATGAAGAGTGTGTATGAGGGTGCTAAGGTTGCAGTGCATGTGGACAGTGAACGGTGTGAATTTTTCAATATGAAGGTTGGTTTGAAACAGGGATGTATCATGTCTCCATGGTTGTTCAGTCTGTATATGGATGGGGTTGTAAATGAGATACAAGGTAGGGCAGTGGATGTTGGAGTGGCCCTGTTAAGTGAAGACAGTGTTTGGAAACTCCCTGCACTGTTGTTTGCAGATGATTTCTGTATTGGTAAGTGAAGATGAAGGGGAGGTGCAAAGCATGGTGAATGAGTTTGGTACAGTATGTTAGAAACGGAATCTGAAGGTGAATGTATGGAAGAGTAAAGTGATGGTCTTCAAGAGAAATGAAGTCACTGATGTACAATGAGGTTGGATGAGGAGGAAATGGAAAATGTGAGTGTGTTTAAGTACAGGTACTTTGGTAGTGTGATGAGTAAAATGGAAGTTTAGAGGATGAAGTGCTTGAAAGAGTACAACAAGAAAGAAAGGTTGCTGGTTCTTTGAAAGCAGTGATAAGGAATAGGGAAATGAGCATGGAATAAAAAAGTTGCTGCATGAGAGTATTGTGATACCAAACTCTAATGTATGGAAGGGAAGCTTGGACCTTGTTGAAGGGACACAAGTCAAGAGTGAGAGCAGTGGAAATGAGTTACCGTACTTTAGAGGAGCGCGCAATCACATGGACAGACAGACAGATAAACGAGGAAGTGAAGGAGCATTGTGGTTGGAATAGAAAGCATTAGGAGAAATACACTGAGATGGTTTGGCCATATGGAGAGGATAGACAGCGAGAGACTGACGAGGAGAGTATGTGAGTGAGGTGGAGGGGGGGGAGAAGGAGGGGAAGGCCAAGGATGAGATGGAGGGATGGAATGGAGAAGTATGTGAGTGAGGGGGGAGTGAGCTGGGAGCAGGGCAGTGAAATGGTGGGAGACAGGGTGACATGGAGACAATTTGTTTATGGCCATCCCTTACAGGATTAAGGCACCTGGCAATAGATAGAGCAACAGACCATGCCTTTACTCTTCCCTACATTCACTCTTAGAGTCTGTTTCGTAGACACTCTGCCAGACTCATTCACCAAGCCTTGCTGTTCCCCTTCCTCTTCACTTATTGTAACAATGCAGTATCATCTGCAAATAACAGTACAGGGAGTTTCCAAACACTGCCCTCTCTCATTAGGGTCACTTCAACATCCACTGTCCTACCTTGTACCTCTTTTATAACCCCATCCATTTACAGGTTGAATAACCATGGGGACATGAAATATAGCTGTTTCAATCCAACATTCAGATAGAAAAATTAACTCAATTCACTATCAACACATAATGCAGCCATAGCCCCCTCCTACATACTCTTCACGGCATTCAACATCTTCCCATTGACTCCACATTTTCTTAACCCGCATCGTCCCAGCGACGTGAATTAACGTCCGCACATGATGTGCACTCATGTCCCGGCGACGTGAATTAACGCGGCAACATTGCAAGGTCCCTAATTTGCACAATTTTCAATTTTCGTGAGTGATTTTTGGCACGTATACACGGGACACCTTCCTCTATTCCTCTACAGTCTACAAGATGCCAAGCAAGGACAATGCCTTACACCGCATAACCTCTCCTCCCCCCCCTGCACGCCATTGTCTCGGCAATTCACCTGTTACCAGTGACCTGGCCAATAAAGACATTCAGGGCCAGAGTGATTCCCCAATCGATGACAATGTGGAGGACAAAGTATACATAGCATTAAAGGAAGAAACAGAAATGATGATCAGGTAATGTGGGGAAAAAAAGGTCATGAATGGTGATGAGTTAGTGAGTGAAACAATGCTTATAATGCCTATATTACTGTTTGAAAACCAATATACTCTTGTACTACATATAAATTTGTACCAAGTAAATAAATAAATACTGTTTATGAGTGGATAAAATAGTTACCCTCCCATAGAACTCGTTTTCTTTGATGCCAGCCTGTTAGAAAACCCAGTCAGGTAAGGAAGTACTTGTACCTAGATCGAGTATTTTAAATCTCAGGTGAGTGATTTCTCTATGAATTTTCGATGTTTTCACCAAAAGCGGATGTTTGAGCCCCCCAAGAAAAAGGTCCAAAAATGTCGGGACTGGGGCGTACCACTGCCCAGAAAACGTCGGGATGGGGCAGGTTAATACTTTCCACATTCCTTGCTTATCCACCCTGTCATATGGTTTCTCCAAATCCATGGAGGCTGCATATAACTACTTTCCTTTCTCTAGAAACTTTTCCACTAAAGATCTAAGAATGAACATCTGATCTACACAACCTCTTCCCATCCTAAAAACCTCCCTGTTCTTCTTCAACTGATTCCTCTGTTATTTCCCTGACTCTGTCAATAAGTATCCTACCATATACTTCTCGTATTACACTAAGAAGACAAATGCCCCCATGATTACTACACACTTTTTTTTCCCTTTTTCCTTTGTACATGGGAATAATTATACCGGACTTCCAATCCTCTGGGACTGTACCTTCCTCCCAGGCCAATCTGCACATCTTCCATATCCATTCTGCTATTATCTCTCCCCTACGCTTCATCATCTCACTAAACACTTCATGACTTCCTGGGGCTTTCCCCATTTTGACTTTCTTCATTGCTTCCCCTACTTCCATCATACTGATCTCTTCCTTCCTTCTCACCTCCCTCTTTCTCCTACCCATTCCCCAGCCACTTATACTCGCATTAGCTACTTTCATTGTCCATGTTCAACAGTTCCTTAAAGTGTTCTCTCCATCTGTTCACTTTTTCTTCCTTGTCCACTAGCAATCCACCATTTTATCTTTCACTCCCCTACTAACTTATTTATCATCCTATCTAACTCTCTTTACTTCTTTCCAGAACATTTTCTCATATTCCTTCCATGTTACACCCAGATTCCTTCCAAAATGGTGAATAATATTGTGTAATTTGAAATATTATCATAACCTAACCTAGCCTATATTATGACATTTCGGCATGTTTGGTTGTTATTACTGGTTAGATTAGATCAGGTTTGGCTAGGATGTAGTTAAGTAAAGTTACTGTAGATTGGCATAGCTCAGGTTAGGTTTGGCTTAGTTAATTTAAACTGGGTTAGGTTTAGTTTGGTTTGGTTGAGGTTAGGTTGTTATTTTTAGTTTGGTTAGGTTATATTGTTTTGTTAGGTAAGCTTAGTGTATGAATGTGTTAAGTTAGATTTGTAATAATAAATTTCAGTAGATTTGAGTGGTTTTAGAAAGTATCCCATTCATGTCTGTGACACTGATTACTTCTGTTCATGACTCCAGAGTGTGGTAAACGCTTTGTATGACACCAACTGCCCCTGCTCTGATGATACAGGCCCATGAAAAGCGAGCTTTCACAATCGAAATGTTCTGGCCCAGTGAAAACATCTCGCTTATACAATGATGTCATGGCTTATGCAGTAGGCAGATACACTTGAGGCATGTATGAGTGCATACATTTGTTAGTCTTGGACCAGGGAAAAACAAGCATTTGCAGCTAAAAGGTCCTGACCCAGTGAAAATCTCTTACTCATTCGATGATGTCATGGTGGATGCGCTGGGTAAATGCGTGTGAGGAATGTGGATGTGCCACTTTTGGGCTGGGCTTAGTCACTCATTGGAACAGTTAGATGACAGTGTTCCAGGTATAGCTGTTTCTTGCTAAATTTGCTGGATTAAATATTTTTCAATGGGATATTTTGGGAGTTTGTGAGCTTGGTGGTTTTAAAATTAACCTAAATTAGAGACTGGGTAACTAGGGAGGTAACCCTTTCAGCCTAAACTGGCATAAGACAGACAGAGGGTAAGTGGATATAGTGATCTGGGCCAAGGTTTAGCTACTTCGGTTGAGCCACCGTCCATCTCCCATAAAAGACATATTAATTGATATACGGTAGTCTTTAAGTGACCTTTTTTGAATTGTTACCTAAACTAAGTTTGCAGTTTGATGGCAAATTTAATGGTAATACTATACAGTGCAATACAGGATATACTCTACATTGTGGTTTAGTGGTTTTTGGGCTTGTTTTCTGTTACATTCTACCATGGTGGTAGACCTAGCAACACTATTGGATGTCATGGCCTGATGCACTGGGCCACCGTGTGTGAGTGTACATATGTTTGTGAGTCATGGGCTTGGGCGCAGCCTAACTCAGAGGCGTGTTCGAACCATAAAATGCAGAGTGTGGATTTTCGTCTCGTGGTGGTAATGAAACTACTGTACTGTAACCAAGTGCATGGTAACTAGGGGATCATAGTACATTCCTTGGGCCAAAATATGTGCTGTCAGTACTGGTAGGTGGTGGCAACTACAGTATCATCCACTCACTTGATATAGTGGTGCCCACTTCTTCCCTCACCTTTATCATTCTTTTTCTAGGTCTGCCCTCCCTTCTTCCTATTTCTCCTATCTTTCCTGTCACTTTTTATTTCTCTGCTTTCATTTTCAGGTGGCTTTACTTTGAGTGACAAGCCTAATGGTTTCCTGTAAGCCAGGAAACCATGTGCAACACTGGTTGGTAACCATATAATCAACCCATATGTGTCCCCTACTCGTCAGCAACAACAAGTGGGTTGGTGGAGGGTTAGTCCCCCTCTCCATAAAACAGCTAACTCAAAGACAAATGACCACCTCTTATGGGATCTGACCGTAGATAGACAGACAGCACAGTAGATGGAAGAGTTGCCTGAAATTTATAGATAGTTGTAGCAAATTCAGTTTTTTTTTTTTTCCTCTCATTTCAGTGAGAGGTATCACCTGAGCTGATTAAATTAATCTGCTGGCTGCCAGAATGAATTATAAAAGATATTATTCTTCTGAATAGATTGATGGAGCTACTGTGTGTTCCTTCACCACAAGGTCTTTCCTGTACTGAATGAATTTGCCACCTGGTAGCTAGAATTAATTAAAAAAAACATAGGAAAAGTTGCTGTATCCATCCATCCATCATCCAATCCTATGTCACCCCATAAGGAGCGTAGGAACCTGGAGCTAGGCATGTTGGTCCCGACATTTAAGATGAGAGTGAAGTTGCTGTATGTATATTATTTATTTATTTGTGTATTTATTTGTAGTTTTTATTTTTTGCTCATATCTACTTCAGCCTTATTGTAAATGTATTGTTATCTTTATTTTTTTCCAATCACAAATGAACTTTTATTTCTTTTACAGGGTAATTGCTAGCAGCATATTATAATTTCAGAGGAGAGGAAAAATAAAGAAGTACAACATGTTTTTCTTACCCAACATGGTACATCCCTCCAAAACTTTGATGTATCAAAAGTTTGCAAGTGCTTTACCAAGAATTTCTAGAGTGAGCAATGTACCATGCATTGGAGTGGGGTGTTTCTTTCAGCAAGAGTCATGTTCTTCTGTACTCACATCCGTTTCGAACAAGTACATGTCTGAAAAAGATGATGTATATAGATGTAACAGCACCACTTCTGTTGTCTGGCCAACCACAAAGAAATATATTTCCAGTGAACGAGTCACATGTGTGCAGCATTCCTATCTTCATACCTCAAGCAGTTGCAACTGTGGAAGTTCCAACACTGTGGCCAGTAAGAGAAAGATCCCACAAGGCCCTGGCCTTGAACACTTCATTGCCAACAGTCTTAATGCACATAGTCAAACAAGTTTATCGCAGCGTCAGCTAGAGCATATATCCCATCCATATGTAACTGTAGATGACGTGGCAGGCCATGGTCGTAAGGTGTTCTTTGATGTGTATGGCTGTCAGATGAATGTTAGTGATGCTGAGGTAGCTTGGGCTGTCCTCAAAGATCATGGCTATACTCGAACTACCAATGTGAAAGAAGCTGATGTTGTTCTGGTTATGACTTGCTCTGTACGTGAGGGGGCCGAAGACAAGGTGTGGAATAAGCTGAGTTACTTGCGAGGTCTTAAGAACAAACGCCTGAAGACCAAAGAGGGACCACCAATGAAGGTTGGAGTGCTGGGATGTATGGCTGAGAGGCTGAAGAAAAGACTGCTGGAGCAAGAACGTAGTGTTGATGTGGTGGCTGGACCAGACAGTTACCGTGATTTGCCAAGGCTGCTGGCATTGGTGGACAGTGGTAAGTACCATAACTCATTTACTGTCATGACATAAAATTTCTTTGATATAGGTAATGTACTCTTGCTCACCAGAGAAGTGCCAGTTCACCTAGCCTGAGTATGATGTGGCTATCATTCTTCCTTCTTTGCCTCAGTGTGAACACAGATTTCAACCTAAAGATAATCCACTATGCCCTCAATGTAATGCAGACCTCTCTCAATACAGCAGACTTCATTTGCACTTCACTTAACAGTCACTCCCTTAGTGTACACTTCGATTAACACTGACACTCCCTCAATGTAACCTCAACAAACAATGTAGCTGCAACAACATCTCTTGGTACAGTACATTACCTCCAGACAGTTTTAGATAATTTGAGGGACACCTCGCTGTGAAGGAGTCAGAAATAATCTTTATCACCTCTTCCAGTACTGATATTAAAGCTCTCCCCAACACTAAATAAATCATTGTGGTGTTAGCAAGTATATGGAAGATATTACCATAGGGAAGGGGTTAATGATCAAGTCAGTGCAGTATACAGCTGAGTGTCTCAAATGTGAAATCTGGTGACCTGAGGTATTGTATATGTGCATTTTAATGCATATGGCATTTTAGGTGAAATTATCCCTCTCCAGTGCTTCTCTTTCCTTGTTTTCTGGATTCTACCTCACCCCATCCTTAGGTGGGATAAAAGGTCATGATGATGAAGATGAACATGGTCGTCGTCGTCATGATGATGATGACGATGGTGATGGTGGTGATGATGATGATGGTGCTTGCCATCTTATTTCTGGATCTTAACCACCCAATTTTTCTCTGAGAAATAGAGTTAGGATGATGATAATTGGTATTAACACCTTTTTAGTCCCTACTCAGTCCACTTTAACATGGCCAAAAATTCACATGTCCCACCTTAAACAGTGAGCTGTAACAAAGGAATAATCCAGGCACAAGTTCATACTAGTTGTGCATGTCAAAAAGAAGTTCTGCAAAAAGGAAATAGAGATGTAGTATTGTTTTATTCTGTAAGTGAGCTACAAGATGTTCAGTGAACCCTCAATACTGAAGTAATCAGGGGGAAAAGACTAAGGATATAGCTGATAATTCAATACAACCAGTGTTCACTGGGAGGGCTCTAATGACCCCAGGTTCAGTTTATGCTAAATCTCATTTGGTGTTTAGCTAACAATTATATGAGATCAAACTTTTCAATTTTGTGTGGGTTTATACTGATGTAAGTTGACGTAAGAAGAAAGCATAGCCCATAGTGAATGTATGAGAAATAGGGGTGTGGAAGAAATTGAGAGATAGAAGAGAGAGTTTTATGTAGAAAGGATGAGAGAGGTGAAAAGATTAGTAAGAGAGAAAGAAGAGAGTGGATGAGGAATTTGGAAGGAATGTGAGTGTAAAGTGGAGGGACTGTAAGAGAATGTTCGGGAAAGAGGTAAAGAGAGTTAGACAGGGTGACAATGAAGTTAGTAGGGGTGAAAGATAAAAATGGTAGATTACTAGTGGAGAAAGGAGAAAAAGTGAGCAGATGGAGAGAACACTTTAAGGAATTCTTGAACATAGAGAATGAAAGTAATGCGAGAATAAGTGGCTGGGAGAAGGAGGGAGGTGAGAAGACAGGAAGAAATCAGTAGGATGGAAGTTGTGGAAGCAATGAAGAAAGTCAAATTGGGGAAAGCCCCCAGCATTGATGGAGTGTGTGGTGAAATGCTGAAGCATGGGGGAGAGATAGCAATAGAATGGATGTGGAAGATGTGCAGATTGGCCTGCGAGGAAAATAGAGTCCTGGAGGATTGAAAGTCAGATATAATTACAGTATTTCTTTGTACAAAGGGAAAGGGGAAAAAGAAGTGTGTGGTAATCACAGGGGCATTTGTCTTCTTAGTGGAATAGGAAAAATATATGGCAGGATTCTTATTGACAGAGTTAAGGAAATAACAGAGGGATTAGTTGCAGGAGAACAGGGAGGCTTTAGGAAGGGAAGGGGTTGTGTAGATCAGATATTCATTCTTAGATTTTTAGTGGAAAAGTTTCTAGAGAAGGGAAAGAAGTTGTATGCGGCCTTCATGGATTTGGAGAAAGCATATGACAGGGTGGATAGACAAGGATTGTGGAAAGTATTAAGAATATATAGAGTAGACAGGAAGTTGTTGAATGCTGTGAAGAGTATGTATGAGGGTGCTAAGGCTGCAGTGTGTGTGGATAGTGAATTGAGTAAGTTTTTCAGTTTGAAGGTTGGGTTGAAACAGGGATGTGTCATGTCTCCATGGTTGTTCAATCTGTACATGGATGGGGTTATAAAAGAGATACAAAGTAGGGCAGTGGATGTTGGAGTGGCCCTAGTGAGAGAGGGCAGTGTTTGGTAAATCCCCATTCTGTTGTTTTCAGATGATACTGTATTGTTAAGTGAAGACGAAGGGGAGCTGCAAGGCTTGGTGGATGAGTTTGGGAGAGTGTGTAAGAAACGGAATCTAAAGGTGAATGTAGGGAAGAGTAAAGTGATGGTCTTCGAGAGAAGTGAAGTAAGTGAATGTACAGTGAGGCTGGATGATAAGGAAATGCAAAATGTGAGTACGTTTAAGTATCTTGGTAGTGCAATGAGTAAGGATGGGAGTTGGGAGGGTGAAGTGCTTAAAAGGGTACAGCAAGGAAGAAAGGTTGCTGGTTCCTTGAAAGCAGCAATAAGAAACAGGGAAGTGAGCATGGAAGTGAAAAATTTACCACATGACTGTATTGTGATACCAACTCTAATGCATGGAAGTGAAGCTTGGACCTTGTTGGAGGGACACAAGTCAAGAGTGAGAGCAGTGAAAATGAGTTAAGTAACTTGAGAGGAGCCTGTGGAGTCACATGGAGAGACAGACTGACAAATGAGGATGTAAAGAAGCATTGTGGTGTGGATGTGGATGTGATAGGAAGCATTAGGAGAAACATATTGAGGTGGTTTGACCATGTGGAGAGGATGGAGAGTGAGAAACTGATGAGGAGAGTGTGTGTGAGTTAGGTGAAAGGGGGGAGAGGGAGGGGGAGGCCAAGGATAAGATGGAGGGATGGAGTGGAGAGGTATATGAGAGAGGGGGTGTGTGAGTTGGGAGCAGGGCAGTGAAATGGCGGGGGACAGGGCGATGTGGAGGCAATTTGTTTGTGGCCTCCCTGTATGGGATTAAGGCATCTGGCAATAGGTAGAAGTAGACGTAGCCGAGGAGCATAATTTTATAGAGTAGGTTATCTGGTTGTATCGTCAATAGGAGTGGCACCAGGAGAGAGAGTAATGGTTAGTCGTTGTAGGAGATGTCAGGGTAGGCCTTCTCTGTTCCGTTATTCTCTTCTTATTTTAAGTGGGATGATGAAATAGGAAGATTTGTGTCGATGGAGTTTATTCTAAGACAGTTATATGAATAAAAGTTAAGAGCTTGGCATGACCCATGTAGCCTGTGGTTAGTAGCAGTTTGGGCTACCTGCAGTCCTCCTGCTTTCCTCTTACTCTCGTACTCCCTATCACTCTCTGGGAATCTCTCCCGTTCTCTGATGATCTCTCTCTTGTTCACTCCTTGTCTAACTAACTTTCCTACATGTGATATTGGACTTATATCCTCCTCTAGCTTCTGGCTAAAGTCTGTGTGCGTATGTGTGCATACATTTGTGCATATGTGTGTGTGTGTATTTACCTAATTGTGATATACAGGAAATGAGCTATGCTCGTGGGGTCCTGTCTCTGTTTCTCAGTAAGTCAAATTTAGCTTTAAACTCGTTTAAGTTTTTTTGACTGGACGAACTCTTTGTCCAGGCTATTCCACAGGTCTATACATCTGTAAGGAAAACTATATATCTTGATATCCTTCAAGCAACTTGGCTTCTTCAGTTTCATTCTGTGTCCTCTTGTTACTCTCTTATCCCATACAAACAGAACTTCTTTGTCAGTTAAATCTACTCCCATCATGGTCCTGAACACTGCAATCATTTCGCCTCTCTTTCTCCTTTCCTCTAAGGAAGGCAAATCCAGCTTTTCCAGCCTCTCTCTGTACGACAGATCTGCCAGACTGGGGACCATTTTGGTTTCTGTTCTTTGTATTCTCTCAATCTTGTTTATATCTTTCTTTTTGTGGAGGGACCACACTATTGCTGCATATTCTAACCTGAGGCAAATCATGGCCACTATCAATTTTTTCATCATCTCATCCATATAATGAAAAGCTACTCTTATGTTAGTCAAGAGTTTATACGGCTCTCTAACTGTCTTGTTAATATGTTTTTCAGGTGACAAACTGTCCTGGACCAGCACACCCAAATCTTTCTCTTCTCTCACTTTTGTGATTGGATCATTACCCATCAAATAAATCAGTGATGGCCTCGTGGTACTTTTACCCATTTCCAATATTTTACACTTCTTTTTGCATTGAATTTCATTTCCCACATCCGAGTCCAATCATGTATCCTATCCAGATCCTCCTGCAGTATTTTACAATCCTCCTCAACCTCTACCTTCCTCAAGATCTTTGCATCATCAGCAAACAGACTTGCATAACTGTTCACTCCATCTACCATATCATATACGTAAATCAGGAACATTAGTGGCACCAACACCGAGCCCTGTGGGACTCCACTTGTTACTTCCCTCCATCCAGACAACCTATCCTTTATTACTGTCCTCATTTGTCTGTCTCTCAAAAAGTCTCTCATCCATTCCAGGAGGTTCCCCTTCAGTCCTCCTATATGCTCTAGTTTCCACATTAGTCAAAGGCCTTCTCCAAATCTAAATACAGTAATCCCTCCACTTTCTGATGTAATAGAGCGAAAAGCATGTCCGGAAAGTGGTCCCGTCCGGAAAGTGGGCCCCAGCCTCCTGGACTTGTACTTATGGACCTAACCTACCCTGACTCTGAAAAACAGCTATACAACTCCCTACTGGACATGCATAGCACCTATTTGAGACCCAAATCACACCAATAAGGGACATAAAAGACTGAAATAAATGGAAAAGAACCAGAGAATGTGGTTTTAAAGGTGAGTTTATACAATATTAAACATTCTGGGTATTTACAACAAGTCCCTGGCTTCTGGACTGGTACTTAAGGACCCTAACCCAGCCTAACTTTGAAAGCCACCTAAATAACTCCCTATTGGACATGCATGGCACATATTTAAACCTATTTAAGACCCTATTCACACCAATAATGGACATAAGCATGAAATAAATGAAAAAGAACCAAAGAATGAGGAATTAGAAGTGGCTGTACCTCAGCCAGGGTACTTACAGCATTTATGTGGCTGCCTTCTCTGGCTTTGGCAGTGGTGGAAATGCTCTTGAAGTACGTACAGTAATCCAGTGTTGTGCTGCACTTACAGTAATTCTTTGCACTGTGCGTTATAATTGTTTAACACTGCACATTGTTAATTGCACCACACAAATTTAAACCGCCAGTTTCAACTGCCAGTGTGCACTTCACAGTTAATCCTTTGCACTCTGAATTCTAATTTCTTAACACTGCACAACACTGTAAATTCCCGTGTGGTCTAGTGGCGAGGTATTGCAGTTTATTCACTGTTTATTCACAAAAAACGAGCACATGTGGCTTCCATTACGATAAGCATCTGCTCTTGATCGGAGTTAGGCTGTGACTGTTGATGATGGGGTAACAGAGTTGCCAGATCGCAACGGCAACATTACCAAACTCATTACGAAATTTAACTTGTCATTACCAAATTTGTATAGCTAGCATTTATTCTTCACTAATGATATATACAAGTGGAAATTCATGTAATCACTCTTCTTATAATTAACAGCATGTTGATTATTTTCATGCTATATAGGCTAGCAGATTAATCAGAGAGAGCATACAATCCACCATCTCCATCCTGTGTATCCTCACACATGTGAAAAATCCATTTGGTAATGCATTATTCTGAATCATTACCACATGAATTTTTCATTACCAAATTGGCCCACATTTGATAATGAAAAATACCAAATGGCAACCCTGAGGGGGGAGGGGGGAGGAAGGAAGGGGTGAAGGGTCCATGGTGTAACAGCTGTTCTTCGCCGCGCAGCAATTTCAAATTACAGGTGCGAAAAAAATTCAGATTTTTTTTTTCTTCTTCTTATTTTCTTTGGCCATTTTTTGGTTCCGAAGGTCCAGGCCCACAATGTCTGGTAAGTGGGGTGTCCAGAAAGTGGGCGTCCGGAAAGTACAGGGATTACTGTACACCCAATCCACCCAACCATCTCTCTCCTGCAGCACGGGAGTCGCTTTTGAGTAAAATCTCAGCAAGTTGGAAACACATGACCTTCTACTTCTGACTTCCAAACTGACTTTCAACCAAAATATTCATCTCTTACAGATATTTTATCCATCTGTCTTTCAGAATTCTCTCACACAATTTTGCAACCATGCTGGTTAGGGACATTTGTCTATAATTCAAGGGTTCTTCCCTTTTTCTTTCCTTATGAATTGGTACCACATTTGCCCTTTTCCATTCTTGAGGCACTTTCCCCTCTTCCAGAGAACACACAGTTAAACTGTGAATCTTATCCGCCAGTTGTTCTCTGCATTCCTTGAGTACCCAATTAGAGATTCCATCTGGTCCTGGGGCTTTCCTTACATCTTGAGTTTCCCGTAATTTATACACTTCCTGTACCTCCACTATTATATCTTTTATCACTACATTTCTAGTCACTCCCTCCCCTACCACAAACTCCTTTTCATTAGTGAAAACTGATTGGAAATATTTCTTCATTATTTCTGCGTGGTAATTCCTTCCTTTTGTTTCAGTTTACCATTGTCAGATCTATAAAACAGTTTGGGTTTATCCATACATTTGTCTGTTATACCTTTTTCAAAATTTCTTTCTTCCTCTCTTTGTATCCTTGTGTATTCATTTCTAGTTTTATATTCTTCCATTGTTCTGTTGTTACCACTCTTTCTCCAGTTGTTCCATGCCATTTCTCTCTCTTTTTTTGCTGTCATACACCTTCTATTAAACCACTCCTTTTTCCTGTTTTCTTTCCCCCTTACTGTTGGCACAAATTTTTCCACTCCCAAATTATAGAGGTCTAGAAAGGTATCCCACTTCCTCTGTATCTCTCATGTTTCTCTGAATTTTCTCCAATCTGCATTTTCGAAAAATTTTCTCAATCCTGTAAAGTTTGCTTTCCCAAAGTTGTATCTTCCCTGCCTATAAAGCTTGTCTTTTGGCTCCACGTTCCCTGTTATCATCTGGAATTCAATGACCACATGATCACTTTTTCCAATAGGACACAGATATTTCAAAGATTCTACTACATCAGGTTATTTGGTAAACAGTAAATCCAGTCTTGCTGGTGTATCCTCACCTCGGAACCGTGTCTCTTCTTTGACCCATTGCATCATCACATTGTTCATTGTTCATCCATCCATCATCTAATCCTACGTTGCCCCATGAGGAGCGTAGGAGCCTGGGGCTAGGAACGTTGGTCCTGGCATTTAAGATGAGAGTGACCAGCCTCACTCATCCCTAAGTGGCATTACGTGAGCAGTAAACCCCAACCATCCCTTGGATATAAACCTTCACTGGCTCAATCTGATTGGAGCACCTTTATTACCCACTAAACCACCAGGAGCCAAAATTTGGTTATATTTGATAATATAGTGCCCCACAAATCTTCGCTGCCTCCTGAGTCCCATTCCTCCCAATTCACCTCCTTACAATTGAAGTCACCCATTAAAATTATATTGTTGCTTTTCTTAATCATTTCCCTTAAATAACTAGCCATGTCTGATATCATTTCCTGGTATTCATCATCACTCGATGCGCTTGTCTTAGGGGGAACATACATTACCGCCATATTTTTCGTGCTATTCTCTCCAGTTTCTAATTTCATATTTATCACTTCAGCCATGCCTTCTCCCATTTCCACGGTATCTACATTTATGTTGTTCTTCACTGCTATCATCACTCCTCCTCCCATTTTTTCTTTTCTGTCACTTCTTCACAGTTTGTATTTACCATCTCCCATATGAACATCAATATCTTCTCTTAACTTGGTCTCTACAAAGCACATGACATCAGGTTCATGAACCCTCAAAAAAATCGTTGATTTCTAGCCTTGTCGATGTGTGTGTGTGTCGGTCATGTTTCCAGCACATGATCAAGGGTGTTTGGCAATCTTGATTAGTCTACTGTAGGTAAAGGGGATGTGTAGTTGTCTCTTCCTGGAGAACTCAGACATAGCTACCTGTTTTACATATTGTTACCTGTAACTATACAGTATACAGGAAACTGGCACGGAACACGTGGGTTTCGTTCCTACCATGCCGTGTTAGGTGCGAAATCGCGTATATTTAAACTACTCCGTATTTTGCTCCCTAGACCCCCCAAATGTGTTGTTTTGCTGTTATCTGACACTGGTAATCACTAGAAAGCACTTTAAGTGGTTAGAAGGTTTATTTAATGTTATAACTCACAAATACAATACTCCACAGCAAAACTTCAACATACAAATACTGTACGTAAACACAAGGAAACATTCCGACGCCGGTCATAGGTAATGATATAAATCAGGTTAACTGGTACCAGGGCTTTATTTAATGCTTTATCTTTTTTGAGTGCTTTAACTTACAAGTACATACCAGAACAGTACATATTTAACTTAGAAATGCAGTACTGTGGAAAAGCTGTACAGCAAGTCTTTAACGAACAAACAAAAAAGGCAATATTCCGACGCCGATCATGGGTAATCATATAAATCAGGTTAACTGGTTACAAGGCTTTATATAATACATTAATTGCTTACAAGTACATACCAGAACAGTAAATATTTAACTTACAAATACAGTACTGTAGAAATGCAGTACAGTAAGTGTTTAACGAACAATCAAAAAAGGCAATATTCCGACGCCGATCATGGATAATCATATAATTCGGGTTAACTGGTTACAAGGCTTTATTTAATTATTTAACTTTATTTAAGTGCTTACAAGTACAGTACATACGAGAACAGTAAATATTTAACTTACAAATACTGTACAGTACTGTGGAAAAAACGAACAAATAAAAAAGGCAATATTCTGACGCCTATCAGGTAAACTGGTTATAAGACTTTATTTCTTGCTTTAACGTTATTTAATAGTACTTTAAGTTGCACATAAACTTACCAGAACAGTACAGTACTGTAAATATTTAACTTACAAATACTGTGCTACTGTACTCAGGAATGTCTCACTCACTGAATAATTTCCCGCCTAGATCGTCACGTAATCAAAACAAACCGTGCGCTGCGGTGATGTTCGAGGATTTGATCTTTCAAAGGCCTCTCCTGTGTTAATTTGTAGTTTCATAATGGTTCTTTAATCTTACGTTGTCTTATATGTATCCCAGCCCTTACTGTGTATGATTGCGAGCGCGTTCCGTGAGATCGTGTTCCGTGCGAGTTACCTGTACTGTAGCTACATACTGTAGTTACATATAGTATTGTATTATAACATATTATGCCTACACTGATAGCTTGATGCTGTAAAGATAAAAGTAACAGACCTGTAGGCGACGATGGCCAGCTCTAAGTGGACCGGGCTTTGTCAACAAATGGAAGTGAATTTCAGTGATGACCTTTGAACCCTAACCTGGCAAATATAAGTCATGGATGTATGAAGCAGACTTGTAGTACTCATTAATGTCTATAAGCATGTAAAGTTTCATTTGATTCCATCTGCCCGCCGTGGAGCCGGAGGACTTGAAATTCGTGGAATGGCCCATCCCACCCAAGGTACAAATTATAGGTGGCACTATCAATGAGTTTCGATACTAAAAGTCATTTCTGTATGGAGGTACTCCAGTGCAACACTTCAACCAACAATCATGGCTCTGGCTTAATAATCTTGAGAGCCTTAGCATTTCACATGAGCAAGGTTGTAAT
Source organism: Coenobita brevimanus (assembly GCF_032717465.1). NCBI lineage: Eukaryota > Metazoa > Arthropoda > Malacostraca > Decapoda > Coenobitidae > Coenobita > Coenobita brevimanus. Next base: position 40,280,672 of record NC_136966.1, read on the forward strand.
TTTAGCGCTTTTCATATTCTCTGCACTTGATGACCTTTAACCCCTAACCTGGTGGATGTAGGTCATACATGTATGCAGCACACTTGTAGTGCTCATTAACGTCTATAAGCCTGCAAAGTTTCATTTGATTACATGCAACCACTGTGCAGCTAGGGAACTTGAAATTCATGGAATGGCCCACCAGAGGTACAAATTTTAGTGATGCCGCCAGCGACTGCAAGTAAGTTTCAACACTAAATGTTATTTTTGTATTGAGGTACTCCAGTGCAACATTCCACCCAAATATCATGGCCTTGGCTTAATGGTCTTCAGAGCCTTAGCATTTTGTGCAAGCGCAGTTGCGATTTTAGCTTTTGTCACCGTTTTTGCATTTGATGACCTTTAATCCCTGAACTGGCCAGTGTAGCACAAAGGTGTACAATAGAAGGTTGTATTACTGGTCATTGTCTATAAGCTTGCAAAGTGTCATTCAGTTTCATCAAGCTGCTGGGGAAACAGGGGGACATTTTTGAAAACTGGTGCTGGTTGCTAGGGACACAGAGGCCAGTCTTCACAGAATTGGCACTCAAAAACCAGAGGAGAGAGAGGAAAATGGATGGTGCACTTCCAATAGAGAATGACCTCAAGATTACACCTAAAGAACTCAGAGCTTTCTATGCCCATTAGTAATGCTTCAATAGCTCAGAATGTGAAAAGTACAAAAAAATCATTTTTTTGGCTGTTGCCAGGGAGTCACTATCTGGCAACTAAAACCATGCAGACACAACCAGGTTGTAGGCTGGACATTGTACCCAAGTTTGGTCAGATTTGTTTAATTCAGAAGGGTAGAAGTGCGTGCCACAATTAAACAAGAAACTAAGCAGGAGAATGTGACTAACAATAAGGGCAGCATGAACTGGCTGATAAACAACATAAAGAATACTGATATTTACCCTTCATTCGGTGTGGCAGCCACATTACCTCAATAAACCAACTTTTTGTTTGGTACACAGTAAACACTCAATTATCTGTTCAGACTTTAGCCAGCATAAGTCTACTTTTTATGAAATTCAAATCTATAAACTGTTCCCTGTCCCAGCAGGGATTTGAACCGGGGTCCGTTAGGACTGCAGGCCACCTCTCTACTGATTGAGCCACTGCACCGCCAGTGGCTCAGTCAGTAAAGAGGTGGCCTGCAGTCCTAACAGACCCTGGTTCAAATCCCCACTGGGGCAGAGAACAGTTTATGGATTTAAAATTCATAAAAAGTAGACTTTACTGATCTACCAGAAGACACACCAACATGTCGTAAAAACACCCCTTCTAATACCAATACGCCAGCCCTGTATGAGACTAAACAACTTTCTATGGTCAGGATTGTCAGGCCTATGCAGTATTTTAAACACTTCATTGAGCTGATGTCATAGTTTGTGAGTTTGTGATGAAAACCGTTCGAGAACCCTCAGGGGATCCTGATAACTCTGTGTCCTGTTGGATGGAATATGTTTTGTAGCTCTAGCTTGGTCTCTTTCATGTTGATCGATGCATTTCCTAAGTGTAGTTGACCAGAACTGCACAGCATACCACAGAAGTGACTGTGTTAAGGAGTTATAAAGTGTAAGAACAGTTTCTTTAGTCCTTTAATGAAACTGCCTCTTGATGTAGCCTTGCAATTTCTCTGCCTTTTTCTCCTTTGCAGTGCACTATTAGGAGAGTTTCAGGTCACTGCTGATCAATACACCCATATTCCTTTTCCTAATCAGTCATCCTCAGATTTTCCCCAAAAAATGAATACTCCGACCCAGGGTTTGCATGCCCAGTATGCATCACCTTGCATTTTTCCAACTTACATGGCATTTACCATGTCCCAGACCACTCCCCTAGCCTACACATATCTGCCTTGAGTTTTTCAGTTCCTTCAAGACCCACTCACGTATGTTTAAAAGTTTGATGTCATCTGCAAACTTTGAGATAACAGTTAACAGGCTAGCACTTAATTCAATGATGTAAGTGATGAACTGGAGTGAACCAAGGACCTTGTAGAACTCCAGAAATGACTGAAACCCAGTCAGATGAAATGTCATTGATTACAGTTCACTCTTGTTAGCCATTAGCCAGTTTTCTGTCTTGTACATGTACTTTTGATATTAGTCTGAGGTAAGGCTCTTTGTCAGATACCATTTGAAGGTCTGTGTATGGATGTCTGCTACTTTCTTCCTGTCATACCCACTCAACATTTTGTGGAAAAATTCATGCAGGTTGGTTAGGCATGATCAGTGTCATCTGAACTCATGGTGGGAGTCAGTAATCAGGTTGTGATTTTCTAGGTGCTTAACTGTCCTGTCCATAATTATTCCTTCTAACAGTTTTACAGCGATAGAGGTCAGGCTATGTGGATGGTAATTATCAGGACATTCTTGATCCCCAGGCTTAAAGATTGAAGTCACATCTGCTAGCGTCCAGTCTTCTGGCACTTTCTGTTTCCAATGACTCGTTGAAAATTTTTGCATGTAAAGGAGCCACCTGGTCATGCACCTCTTTAAGGTCACATGGAAGAATTTTTTTTGGACCAAGTGACTTGTATATATTTAGCTTGTCTATTCTTCCTGCAGCCTCCTTAAGTGTACATCTGAGGATGATGGAATCTTCACTCCCCTGGGCCAGTACTAGTCTTGCCATGTCATGAGTAGACAGAAGGAGAGTAGTTATCTAGTTTTCACCATATCCAAGTCAAAAAGATTTGCAAAGCACTTGCTTGATCCTCAGGTGGTCTAATACTATCTTTGAAAGGTTTTCTCTGTTTACATGGCTGAAGAACTCTGTAGGGCTGTCTTTGTATCTTGATACTACTCTGATTTCTTCACTTCATTTAGACAGCTTTTTCAGAAATTTCACTCTTCTGCATAGTCATGAAGGAGTCAAAATCATTCTGGTCTGGGATGCTTTTTTATAACTCTTGTATGTAGCCTTTCCACCTTCTGTTGCAGTGGCTGTTTCATTACTAAACCATTTTGGTTGAACTGATCTTGGCATTGTGGACTTACAGGGTATGAATGCTGCCTGTTGTTCTGAAAATTGCTCTTTAAATGAGTCATTCATTGCACTTATATTACTGTACTGCCCCCTTGTCCAACACTCATAAAACTCTCTAAAACTTGCAAAGTCAGCTCAATGGAAGTCTAGTTTCATCTACAAGGTCCAGATGATCTTTAATAACAAATATGTAGAGTGAGTGTGGTTCTTACCTCCCAGTGATTCACAAACACATGAGCTTGTAACACTTTCATCGTGGGAGGTGAACACAAGATCTAGGATGCTATTGCCTCAAGTGTGTTTGCTTACCCACTGGGACAAAAAATTTTCATCAGCAGTCTATAAGACTCGTGCCTTCAACATCTGCTGTTCTGTCATCCCAGGTTATGTGACAGTTGAAGTTACAAAGCATTACAGAAGTTTTACCACTAATCATGCCTCTTAAATTTCTGTACATATCATCTTCCTTGTCAGTGGGGTAATATAAAAACCTGTACTGTATTGTATACAAGAAC